>NC_086450.1:442214274-442349274 GCF_028390025.1 Pseudophryne corroboree
GTCGAGTTTTTCCCAACGGTTTATAAACAAGTGGAAGACTTCTGGGTGAAGTCCCCACTCTCCCGGGTGGAGGTCGTGCTGAGGAAGTCTGCTTCCCAGTTGTCCACTCCCGGAATGAATACTGCTGACAGTGCTATCACATGATTTTCCGCCCAGCGAAGAATCCTTGCAGCTTCTGCCATTGCCCTCCTGCTTCTTGTGCCACCCTGTCTGTTTACGTGGGTGACTGCCGTGATGTTGTCCGACTGGATCAACACCGGCTGACCTTGAAGCAGAGGTCTTGCTAAGCTTAGAGCATTGTAAATGTCCCTTAGCTTCAGGATATTTTTGTGAAGTGATGTCTCCAGGCTTGACCATAAGCACTGGATATTCCTTCCCTGTGTGACTGCTCCGCAGCCTCGCAGGCTGGCATCCGTGGTCACCAGGACCCAGTCCTGAATGCCGAATCTGCGGCCCTCTAGAAGATGAGCACTCTGCAACCACCACAGGAGGGACACCCTTGTCCTTGGTGACAGGGTTATCCGCTGATGCATCTGAAGATGCGACCCGGACCATTTGTCCAGCAGGTCCCACTGGAAAGTTCTTGCCTGGAATCTGCCGAATGGGATTGCTTCGTAGGAAGCCACCATTTTACCCAGAACCCTTGTGCATTGATGCACTGAGACTTGGCTCGGTTTTAGGAGGTTCCTGACTAGCTCGGATAACTCCCTGGCTTTCTCCTCCGGGAGAAACACCTTTTTCTGGACTGTGTCCAGGATCATCCCTAGGAACAGAAGATAAGTCGTCGGAACCAGCTGCGATTTTGGAATATTGAGAATCCAATCGTGCTGCCGCAACACTACCTGAGATAGTGCTACACCGACCTCCAACTGTTCCCTGGATCTTACCCTTATCAGGGAATTGTCCAAGTAAGGGATAACTAAAATTCCCTTCCTTCGAAGGAATATCATTATTTCGGCCATTACCTTGGTAAAGACCCGGGGTGCCGTGGACCATCCATACGGCAGCGTCTGAACTGATAGTGACAGTTCTGTACCATAAACCTGAGGTACCCTTGGTGAGAAGGGTAAATTTTGACATGAAGGTAAGCATCCCTGATGTCCCGAGACATCATGTAGTCCCCTTCTTCCAGGTTCGCAATCACTGCTCTGAGTGACTCAATCTTGAATTTGAACCTCTGTATGTAAGTGTTCAAAGATTTTAGATTTAGAATCGGTCTCACCGAGCCGTCCGGCTTCGGTACCACAACAGTGTGGAATAATACCCCGTTCCCTGTTGCAGGAGGGGTATCTTGATTATCACCTGCTGGGAATACAGCTTGTAAATGGCTTCCAAAACTGTCTCCCTGTCAGAAGGAGACATCGGTAAAGCCGACTTTAGGAAACGGCGAGGGGGAGACGTCTCGAATTCTAATTTGTACCCCTGAGATATCACCTGAAGGATCCAGGGGTCTACTTGCGAGTGAGCCCACTGCGCGCTGAAATTCATTGAGACGGGCCCCCCACCGTGCCTGATTCTGCTTGTAAAGCCCCAGCGTATACTGAGGGCTTGGCAGAGGCGGGAGAGGGTTTCTGTTCCTGGGAACTGGCTGATTTCTGCAGCCTTTTTCCTCTCCCTCTGTCACGGGGCAGAAATGAGGAACCTTTTGCCCGCTTGTCCATGAAAAGACTGCGCCTGATAATACGGCGTCTTCTCATGTTGAGAGGCGACCTGGGGTACAAACGTGGATTACCCAGCTGTTGCCGTGGCCACCAGGTCTGAAAGAGCGACCCCAAATAACTCCTCCCCTTAATAAGGCAATACTTCCAAATGCCGTTTGGAATACGCATCACCTGACCACTGACGTGTCCATAACCCTCTACTGGTAGAAATGGACAACGCACTTAGACTTGATGCCAATCGGCAAATATTCCGCTGTGCATCACGCATGTATAGAAATGCATCTTTTAAATGCTCTATAGGCAAAAATATACTGTCCCTATCTAGGGTATCAATATTTTCAGTCAGGGAATCCGACCACGCCAACCCAGCACTGCACATCCAGGCTGAGGCGATTGCTGGTCGCAGTATAACACCAGTATGTGTGTAAATACATTTTAGGATACCCTCCTGCTTTCTATCAGCAGGATCCTTAAGGGCGGCCATCTCAGGAGAGGGTAGAGCCCTTACAAGCGTGTGAGCGCTTTATCCACCCTAGGGGGTGTTTCCCAACGCACCCTAACCTCTGGCGGGAAAGGATATAATGCCAATAACATTATAGAAATTATCAGTTGTTATCGGGGGGAAACCCACGCATCATCACACACCTCATTTAATTTCTCAGATTCAGGAAAACTACAGGTAGTTTTTCCTCACCGAACATAATACCCCTTTTTGGTGGTACTCGTATTATCAGAAATGTGTAAAACATTTTTCATTGCCTCAATCATGTAACGTGTGGCCCTACTGGAAGTCACATTTGTCTCTTCACCGTCGACACTGGAGTCAGTATCTGTGTCGGCGTCTATATCTGCCATCTGAGGTAACGGGCGCTTTAGAGCCCCTGACGGCCTATGAGACGTCTGGACAGGCACAAGCTGAGTAGCCGGCTGTCTCATGTCAACCACTGTCTTTTATACAGAGCTGACACTGTCACGTAATTTCCAACAGTTCATCCACTCAGGTGTCGACCCCCTAGGGGGTGACATCACTATTACAGGCAATCTGCTCCGTCTCCACATCATTTTTCTCCTCATACATGTCGACACAAAAGTACCGACATACAGCACACACACAGGGAATGCTCTGATAGAGGACAGGACCCCACTAGCCCTTTGGGGAGACAGAGGGAGAGTTTGCCAGCACACACCAGAGCGCTATATATATACTGGGTTAACCTTATATAAGTGTTTTTCCCCTTATAGCTGCTGTATAGTTAATACTGCGCCTAATTAGTGCCCCCCTCTCTTTTTTAACCCTTTCTGTAGTGTAGTGACTGCAGGGGAGAGCCAGGGAGCTTCCCTCCAACGGAGCTGTGAGGGAAAATGGCGCCAGTGTGCTGAGGAGATAGGCCCCGCCCCTTTTTCCGCGGACTTTTCTCCTGCTTTTTTATGGATTCTGGCAGGGGTTAAATGCATCCATATAGCCCAGGAGCTATATGTGATGCATTTTTTGCCATCCAAGGTGTTTTTATTGCGTCTCAGGGCGCCCCCCCCCCAGCGCCCTGCACCCTCAGTGACCGGAGTGTTTAGTGTGCTGAGAGCAATGGCGCACAGCTGCAGTGCTGTGCGCTACCTTGTTGAAGACAGGACGTCTTCTGCCGCCGATTTTCCGGACCTCTTCTGCCTTCTGGCTCTGTAAGGGGGCCGGCGGCGCGGCTCTGGGACCCATCCAAGCTGGGCCTGTGATCGTCCCTCTGGAGCTAATGTCCAGTAGCCTAAGAAGCCCAATCCACTCTGCACGCAGGTGAGTTCGCTTCTTCTCCCCTTAGTCCCTCGATGCAGTGAGCCTGTTGCCAGCAGGTCTCACTGAAAATAAAAAACCTAAACTAAAACTTTCACTAAGAAGCTCTGGAGAGCCCCTAGTGTGCACCCTTCTCGTTCGGGCACAGAGATCTAACTGAGGCTTGGAGGAGGGTCATAGGGGGAGGAGCCAGTGCACACCAGATAGTCCTAAAGCTTTCTTTAGATGTGCCCAGTCTCCTGCGGAGCCGCTATTCCCCATGGTCCTTACGGAGTCCCCAGCATCCACTTAGGACGTTAGAGAAAATGGATTTTCTGCAGTTAGTATTTGCATATTTGGAGCCACAAGATTGCATGATTGCGCTTGATCTCCAGAATGCGTATTTACCCATTCCGGTTTGGTCACCTCATCACAGGTTCTTGCGTTTTGCAATACGCCACTACCATTAACCGTTTCAGGTTCTACCGTTTGGCCTCTTGTCAGCGCCTCGGGTATTCACCAAAGTGATGTGTGTGATGTTAGCTCATCTCAGATCCCTGGCAGTGACAATCGTTTCATACTTAGACGATCTGCTCATAAGAGCTCCGTCTCAACAGATGCTCCTCCTACTTGCACACCACGGTTGCAGTGTCAAGTTCAAAAACAATCGCATCTAATTCCGTCTCAACGACTTCAATTCCTAGGTATGATTCCAGATACGGTAAATCAAAGAATTTACCTACTACACCAGAAAGAACAGATTATACGCCATCTGGTACAATTAGTGCTCAAGCCACGCACACTATCGGTACATTGGTGTATTCGCCTATTAGGAACAATGATGGGCTTTCGAAGCGCTTCAGTTCGGAGGTTTTCACTCGCGTATCCCACAGGGGGGCGAGGGTGTCTCTACTCTGGGCGAGAGTCTCAGAGGTTGGGGAGTTGTAGTTTAAAATGGTCAGCGACAGGGTTTCTAAACGGATCACGACAGATTGCTGTCTATAAAGGTCCTGGAACTCCGTGCAATTTACTATGCACTACATGCTTCGCTCTCAGACTGTCCAAGGCCAGTCACACAACGCGACGGCAGTCGTATACACAACAACCAGGGAGGAACGAGAAGCCGCATGGCAATGCGGGAAGTAGCTCGAATCCTCAATTGCCCAGAATACCACAAGGTGATATTGTAGACTGGGTTCATTCCGGGAGTGGACATCTGTTAGACAGATGATCTCAGCCGTCGGGATTTTCATCCAGGAGACTTGGCATTAAATCCAGAGGTGTTTCACAGGTTGGTCCACAGGTGGGGTTACCCTCAGGTGGACATGATGGCATCTCGCCACAATTACAAACGCCCACTATGTGTCCAGAACGACAGTTCCCAAGGGCAGTGTCGGTGGATGCTCTCACAATCGCGTGGCCGTACAGCCTCGTGTATCTGTTTCCACCGTTTTCCGCTGTTCTCTCCGTTGCTAAAACGGATCATAAGAGAGTCCGTCACAGTCATACTAGTGATATCTCATGGGTCTCGGAGAGTTTGGTTCTCGATTCTCCGAGGACTACTCGCAGACGATCCTTGGCCGCTCATACTACGTCCAACCCGTTACAACAGGGGCCGTTCTTTTACCCCTATTTAGCGCGGCTGCGGTTGACGAGGTGGTTGTTGAGACCGCCCTCTTCAGAAGAAAGAGAGGGCATTATAGTATCGGTTATACCAACCATGTTACGAGCTAGGAAGCCGGTTACGGCAGCTCATTATTACAGAATTTGGCGTGCCTATATAGGTTGGTGTGAAGCTCGGAAGTTTCCGATATCATTTTTCAAGTTACCAGTATTCTGTTATTTTTACAGACGGCGTTGGATGGAGGACTGCGCTTATCTACACTGAAGATGCAGGTATCTGTGTTGTCAATTTATTTTCAAAGACGATTGGCTCCATTGCCGTCGGTACACATTTTTCTGCAGGGTGTCCTCAGAGTACAGCCTCCATTTATCCCACCTACAGCGCCATGGGACTTGAATTTGGGTTCAGATTTCTTAGTCTTCATATTTTGAACCCTTACAGCAAGTGGATATTAAGTTTCTGACTTGGAAAACGTTTTTTCTTCTAGCCTTAGCTTCGGCAAGGCGTTTTTCAAATTTGGGTGCCTTGTCTTGCAAGCCACCGTATTTGGTGTTTCCTGATGACAGAGCGTAATTTCGGACGATTTCCGATTTCTTACCAAAGCTAGTGTCATCTTTTCACATCAATCAACCAATAGTGGTTCCTGTGTTGACAGTACATTCTAGAATTCTGAATGTGGTACGCGCATTACGCGTTTATATGTCCCGAACGTCTACAGTTCGTAATACGGATACGTTGTTTGTTCTCTATGATGCTGCCAAGTGGGGTTGGCCAGCTTCTCAGCAGACCTTATCCAGATGGATAAAACTGACTATACATCAGGCTTACCTTAAGGCTAAGTTGCAGTCGCCTACATCAGTAATAGCTCATCCCACAGGTTCTGTGGGAACGTCATGGCCAGCTGGTCGTGGAGCTTCTACAACACAGCTTGACCGTGCGGCTACATGGTCTTCAGTGCACACGTTTGTGCGCTTTTACAAGTTTGATACGTTTGCGGCATCAGCATCTAGATTTGGCCGCCTAGTGTTACAGGTGTCAAACAGCTCTCCCTCCCACGGGGGAAGCTTTAGAACGTCCCAAGAGTACTCCAGTGACCCCTAGTGGATGAAAAAGAAAATAGGATTTTGGTACTTACCAGGTAAATCCTTTTCTTTGAATCCATAGGGGGCACCGGACGCCCACCCAGAGCAGTTTTACCTGGGTTGTATTAAGCTCAGGGGATCTTATGGTAACACATTTTCACCGACTGGTTCAAATTATAAAGCTCTATCGGTTATGGTGTCAACTGTTTCGTTGGCAGTAACGTTATGTGTCAACTTTGTTGTTGTCCGTTATGTTATAAGAATTCTCCATTGTCAACCTCTCTATAGTTCCTGTTCGGCTCAGTAAAAACACTGAGGTAGTACACTGAGGTACTCGGGGATATGGAGGGGTGGAGAGTTCTAAATTTAAATATTCAGTGCCTTTGTTCCTGCTAAGCCGTCCATATCCCAAGAGTACTCCAGTGCCCCCTATGGATTCAAAGAAAAGGATTTACCTGGTAAGTACCAAAATCCTATTTTCTCTAACGTCCTAGAGGATGCTGGGACTCCGTAAGGACCATGGGGAATAGACGGGCTCCGCAGGAGGCATGGGCACTTTAAGAAAGACTTTGGACTCTTGGTGTGCACTGGCTCCTCCCTCTATGCCCCTCCTCCAGACCCCAGTTTTAGACTGCCCAGAGGAGAATGGGTGCACTGCAGGGAGCTCTCCTGAGTTTCCTGCTTAGAAACCATTTTTCAGGGAGCACTGCTAGCAACAGGCTCCCTGCATCGAGGGATTGAGGAGAGAGGAGCAGACCTACTTAAATGATAGGCTCGGCTACTGGACACCATTAGCTCCAGAGGGAGTGAACACAGGTTCGTCCTGGGCGTTCACCCCAGAGCCGCGCCGCCGTTCTCACAGAGCCAGAAGAAATGAAGACAGAAGACGTCTCAGGCGGCAGAAGCCTTCAGAGCTTCACTGAGGTAACGCACAGCACCGCAGCTGTGCGTCATTGCTCCCATACACCTCACACTCCGGTCACTGTAAGGGTGCAGGGCGGGCGCCCTGGGCAGCAATAAAACACCTCTCCTATGGCAAAAGTCTATATACATGTACAGGTGGGCACTGTACATGTATATAAAAGAGCCCCCGCCATTTTTTAGTAAGTTGAGTGGGACAGAAGTCTGCCGCTGAGGGGGCGGGGCTTATCCCTCAGCACTCACCAGCGCCATTTTCTCTCCACAGCACCGCTGAGAGGAAGCTCCCCGGACTCTCCCCTGCTTGACACATGGTGAAAGAGGGTTTTAAAGTAGAGGGGGGGGCACATTATTGGCGTTTATACATTAAGCAGCGCTACTGGGTAAACAATCTGTGTTTCTCCAGAGTTATATAGCGCTGGGGTGAGTGCTGGCATACTCTCTCTGTCTCTCCAAGGGGCCTCAGGGGGAACCTGTTTTCAGAAAAGAGATTCCCTGTGGGTGTGAAGTGTGTCGGTACGTGTGTGTCGACATGTTTGACGAGGAAGGCTCACCTAAGGAGGAGGGGGAGTGCATGATGGTCAGGTCGCCGTCGGCAACGCCAACACCGGACTGGGTGGATATGTGGAATGTCTTGAATGCAAATGTAAATTTACTGCATAAACGATTAGACAAGGCTGAAGCTAGGAATCAGTCAGGTAGTTGGACCATGCCTGTTCCTGTGGCACCAGGACCTTCGGGGGTCTCAAAAACGCACCATATCCCAGATCAGACACAGATACTGACTCTAGTGTCGACTATGAGGATGCAAAATTACAGCCAAAGGTGGCGAAAGGTATTCGTTGCATGATTATTGCCATTAAAGAGGTTTTGCATATCACTGAGGAACCCCCTGTCCCTGACACGAGGGTTCACATGTATAAAGGGAAAAAGCCTGAGGTCACTTTTCCGTCCTCATTTGAACTAAGCGACTTGTGCGAAAAGGCTTGGGAATGTCCAGATAGGAGACTACAAGTTCCCAAAAGGATTCTTATGGCGTATCCCTTTCCACAAAAGGACAGGATACGATGGGAATCTTCGCCGAAGGTAGACAAGGCGCTGACATGCTTATCCAAGAAGGTGGCACTGCCTTCTCAGGATACAGCTTCCATCAAGGATCCTGCTGATCGTAAGCAGGAGGTTACCATGAAGCACATTTACACACATTCCGGTACTATTGTTAGACCGGCTATGGCATCGGCCTGGGTGTGTAGTGCTGTCGCAACATGGACAGATTCCTTATCTACGGAACTTGACACCCTAGATAAGGATACCATTCTAATGACCCTAGAGCATATCAAAGATGCTGCTTTATATATGAGGGATGCTCAAAGAGACATTTGTTTACTAAGCTCCAGAATAAATGCTATGTCTATTTCTGCTAGGCGACTCCTGTGGACCCGACAGTGGACGGGGGATGCCGACTCAAAGCGGCATATGGAGTCGTTGCCTTGCAAGGGGGAGGATGAGTTTGGAGAAGGCCTCTCGGACCTTGTCTACTGCTACGGCCGGTAAATCGAATTTCTTACCTTATGTCCCCCCGCAGCATACAAAAAAGGCACCTCATTATCAAATGCAGTCCTTTCGTTCCAATAAAAGCAAGAAGGTACGGGGATCGTCCTTCCTTGCCAGAGGAAAAGGCAAGGGAAAAAAGCTGCATGCAGCTAGTTCCCAGGAGCAGAAGTCCTCCCCTACATCTGCAAAGTCCACCGCATGATGCTGGGGCTTCCCGGGGGGAGTCGGCTCAAGTGGGGGCACGTCTTCGATTTTTTAGCCAGGTCTGGGTTCACTCACAGGTGGATCCCTGGGCTATAGAGATTGTTTCTCAGAAAAACAGGCTGGAATTCGAAGATGTGCCTCCTCGCCGGTTTTTCAAATCGGCTCTGCCAGCTTCCCCGTCAGAGAGGGAGTTAGTGTTGACTGCAATTCAAAAATTGTATCTTCAACAGGTGATAGTCAAGGTTCCTCTTCTCCAGCAAGGAAAGGGGTATTACTCAACCCTGTTTGTGGTCCTGAAACCGGACGGTTCGGTCAGGCCCATTTTGAATCTAAAATCCCTGAACTTGTACTTGAAAAAGTTCAAGTTCAAGATGGAATCGCTCAGAGCGGTCATCGCCAGCCTGGAGGGGGGGGGATTGGATGGTGTCCCTGGACATAAAGGATGCTTACCTTCATGTTCCGATTTTCCCTCCTCACCAGGCGTTCCTGAGATTTGCAGTACAGGACTGTCATTACCAATTTCAGACGTTGCCGTTTGGGCTTTTCACAGCCCCGAGAATTTTCACCAAGGTAATGGCGGAAATGATGGTGCTCCTGCGCAAGCAGGGTGTCACAATTATCCCATACTTGGACGATCTCCTCATAAAGGCGAGATCTCGGAAGAAGTTGCTGGACAGCGTGTCGCTGTCGGTGAGGATGTTGCAGGGGCACGGCTGGATTCTCAATTTACTGAAGTCCCAGCTAGTCCCTACAACGCGCCTGACCTTTCTGGGTCTGATTCTAGACACAGACCAGAAAAAGGTTTTTCTTCCGATGGAAAAGGTTCAGGAGCTCATAGCCCTGGTCAGGAACCTATTAAAGCTAAAAAAAGGTTTCAGTGCATCACTGCACGCGTGTCCTGGGGAAGATGGTGGCATCGTACGAGGCCATCTCCTTCGGAAGGTTCCATGCGAGGACCTTTCAATGGGATCTACTGGACAAATGGTACGGGTCCCATTTACAAATGCATCAGAGGATCACCCTGTCTCCCAGAGCCAGGGTCTCTCTCCTGTGGTGGCTGCACAGTGCTCACCTCCTAGAAGGCCGCAGGTTTGGAATTCAGGACTGGATCCTGGTGACCACGGACGCAAGCCTCCGAGGTTGGGGACCAGTCACACTGGGAAGAAATTTCCAAGGTCTCTGGTCGAATCTAGAGACTTGTCTCCACATCAACGTCCTGGAGTTGAGGGCCATATACACAACGCCCTACGCCAGGCGGAGGCATTGCTTCGGGACAAACCGGTTCTGATTCAGTCAGACAATGTCACAGCAGTAGCTCATGTAAACCGCCAAGGCGGCACAAGGAGCAGAGCGGCCAGGGCAGGAGCGACCAGGATTCTTCGCTGGGCGGAAGGCCATGTAAACGCCCTATCAGCTGTATTCATCCCGGGGGTGGACAACTGGGAAGCGGACTTCCTCAGCAGGCACGACCTGCATCCAGGAGAGTGGGGACTTCATCAAGAAGTCTTCGCACAGATCGTGGGTCGGTGGGGACTGCCTCAGATAGACATGATGGCGTCCCGTCTCAACAAAAAGCTAAAGCGGTATTGCGCCAGGTCAAGAGACCCTCAGGCGGTAGCGGTAGACGCTCTGGTGACACCTTGGGTGTTCAGATCGGTCTATGTGTTTCCTCCTCTACCTCTGAGAATAATAAGACTAAGAAGAGTAAGAACAATCCTCATTGTTCCAGATTGGCCACGAAGGACTTGGTATCCGGATCTGCAAGAGTTGCTCACAGAAGATCCGTGGCCTCTTCCTCTAAGACAGGACCTGCTGCAGCAGGGGCCCTGTCTGTTCCAAGACTTACCGCGGCTGCGTTTGACGGCATGGCGGTTGAACGCTGGATCCTAGCGGAAAAGGTATTCCGGAGGAGGTCATTCCTACCCTGATCAAGGCTAGGAAGGATGTGACATTGAAACATTATCACCGTATATGGCGAAAATATGTTTCTTGGTGTGAGACCAGGACTGCTCCTACGGAGGAGTTCCATTTGGGTCGTCTGCTTCACTTCCTGCAAACAGGAGTGACTTTTGGCCTAAAATTAGGGTCCATAAAGGTCCAAATTTCGGCCTTATCCATTTTCTTTCAAAAGGAATTGGCTTCTCTTCCTGAAGTACAGACATTCGTGAAGGGGGTGCTGCATATTCAGCCTCCTTTTGTACCTCCGGTGGCGCTGTGGGATCTTAATGTGGTATTAAGTTTCCTCAAGTCACCTTGGTTTGAACCACTCACAACAGTGGAGTTGAAATATTTCACTTGGAAAGTGGTCATGTTGTTGGCCTTGGCTTCTGCGAGGCGTGTTTCGGAATTAGGGGCTTTTATGTGACAAAGCCGCTATCTGGTTTTCCACGTGGATAGGGCAGAATTGAGGACTCGTCTTCAATTTCTGCCTAAAGTGGTCTCTTCTTTTCATATGAATCAACCTATTGTTGTGCCTGTGGCTACACGGGACTTGGAGGACTCCGAGTCCCTTGATGTGGTCAGGGCTTTGAAGATTTATGTGGCCAGAACAGCGAGGGTTAGGAAAACTGAAGCGCTGTTTGTTCTGTATGCAGCTAACAAAGTTGGCGTGCCTGCTTCAAAGCAGACTATTGCTCGCTGAATCTGTAACACGATTCAGCAGGCGCATTCTACGGCAGGATTGCCATTGCCTAAATCGGTTAAGGCCCATTCCACCAGGAAGGGGGGCTCGTCTTGGGCAGCTGCCCGAGGGGTCTCGGCATTACAGTTGGGCCGAGCAGCTACTTAGTCGGGGTCAAACACCTTTGCAAAGTTTTATAAATTTGATACCCTGGCTAAGGAGGACTTCCTGTTTGCTCAATCGGTGCTGCAGAGTCATCTGCACTCTCCAGCCCGTTTGGGAGCTTTGGTATAATCCCCATGGTCCTTACGGAGTCCCAGCATCCGCTAGGACTTTAGAGAAAATAAGATTTTACACTTACCGGTAAATCTATTTCTCGTAGTCCGTAGAGGATGCTGGGCGCCCGTCCCAAGTGCGGACTTCTTCTGCAATACTTGTATATAGTTATTGCTTACATAAGGGTGATGTTATAGTTTCATCGGTTTAGACTGAGACTATGTTGTTTGTTCATAGTATTAACTGGGTAGTTATCACAAGTTATATGGTGGGCTGGTATGAATCTTGCCCTGGGATTCCCAAAAATCCTTTCCTTGTACTGTCCATCTCCTCTGGGCACAGTTTCTCTAACTGGGGTCTGGAGGAGGGGCATAGAGGGAGGAGCCAGTGCACACCCAGAGTCTTTCTTAAAGTGCCCATGCCTCCTGCGGAGCCCGTCTATTCCCCATGGTCCATACGGAGTCCCAGCATCCTCTACGGACTATGAGAAATAGATTTACCGGTAAGTGTAAAATCTTAATTTATTTTACACAAGGGGGATCTGCAAAGGATGGAGGATCTTCAGAGGGGTCTTATTTGATGTCATTCTTAATGTTGTTTTTAAATGTGTGCATTATTATTGGTGCAGCATCATTATTAATGCTATTTCTAAATGGGAGTGTTATTATTGGTGGTGTTTGATGCTGGTAAGTGAACAAAAAGTAGATCCCAGGTCCCAAAAGTCTGGCTACCCCTGGTTTATAGTCTCACAAAGATCAGTCATGTCCTGTCTAACAGCTCTGGAGGCCTTGATCCTCTCTATCCCGTCATGTGGGGTCTGGTTAAATGTTACAGGTTCTGTAGCTGCTGGGGATAAAGGGAAAGGAGTTTACAGACATACAATTCATTCAGAGAGCTGTTAGGTTGACAGGTCAAAAGGTTGACATGAGTTTTTCACATTTTTGGGGATTTTTTTTTATACTTAATAATCCACGTGGACTATGATTGGGAATAGTAATCTGTGTAGCGGTAGTGGAGCGAGGCACCTTGCCCAAAGCATAGTGAGCAATGCGAGGAAACACGGTGCACTAACTGGGGTTCCCCGTCACTTTACGGAAAAAACAACACCAAAAACCTCATGTTGACTTATTGTCCCTGTTGATCTAAGGCATGTCTACCCAACAACCCATACCCCATTCAGAAAAGCATTTAATGTAAGCACACACCCTATAGACGAGACAGGAGCATTAGAATGACATGAGTGTTATACACACCACACGAGCAACTATAATTATGTGAGTGCTGTACACCCCGGGAGCGCTAGTATGATGAGAGCACTGTACACACCTCGGGAGCGCTATACTGACACTAGCACTGTACACCCCACAGGCGCGCGATAATGACACATGGAGCACTGCACACGCCACAGGAGCGCTATAATGACACCGGAGCACTGCACACGCCACAGGAGCGCTATAATGACACCGGAGCACTGCACACGCCACAGGAGTGCTATAATGATACTGCACACACCACCTAAGCCCTATAATGACACTATAGCACTGCACACGCCACAGGAGCGCGATAATGACACCGGAGCACTGCACACGCCACAGGAGTGCTATAATGACACCGGAGCACTGCACACGCCACAGGAGTGCTATAATGACACCGGAGCACTGCACACGCCACAGGAGCGCTATAATGACACCGGAGCACTGCACACGCCACAGGAGCGCTATAATGACACCGGAGCACTGCACACGTCACAGGAGCGCTATAATGACACCGGAGCACTGCACACGCCACAGGAGCGCTATAATGACACCGGAGCACTGCACACGCCACAGGAGCGCTATAATGACACCGGAGCACTGCACACGCCACAGGAGCGCTATAATGACACCGGAGCACTGCACACGCCACAGGAGCGCTATAATGACACAGGAGCACTGCACACGCCACAGGAGCGCGATAATGACACCGGAGCACTGCACACGCCACAGGAGCGCTATAATGATACTGCACACACCACCTAAGCCCTATAATGACACTATAGCACTGCACACACCACCTAAGCCCTATAATGACACTATAGCACTGCACACGCCACAGGAGCGCGATAATGACACCGGAGCACTGCACACGCCACAGAAGCGCTATAATGACACCGGAGCACTGCACACGCCACAGGAGTGCTATAATGACACCGGAGCACTGCACACGCCACAGGAGCGCGATAATGATACTGTACACACCACCTAAGCCCTATGATGACACTATAGCACTGCACACGCCACTGGAGCGCGATAATGACACCGGAGCAGAACCATGAGCAGGAGATGGTCAGACAGGGCATAGGTTAGGTGAGGGAGTTGGGAGGACTGACGGGGGATCTAATGAGATAGGTAAACATTAGATGGGATATGATATTTGGGGGGGGCACTTGGAGGACATATAATTGACGAAGGGATAGATGACATTATAGCAGTACTACCTCTGTTTGTGTGCCCCAATCTAGGTGGTAATAGACTCAACCATCTGGTTGTGACCCCCCGTCCCCATTCAAAGCAGTACTGGAATCACACCACTGGCTGCACGCCCTCCCTTCCCCATCTAGGCAGTGCTAAACTCACCGCTCTGGTTGTGCCTCCCCATATCTAGCATCTAGGTGGTTCTATGGATGTGTCCCCCAACGTAGATGGTGCTAGACTCACCCCCCTGGCTGTGCCCTCCTAAGTCCAGGAGGTGCTAGACTCTCCTCTCTAGCTGTGCCCCCCCTCTCCCCCCGTCCTCCTCAATCTAGGCAGTGCTAGACTTGCCCCTCTGGTTGTGCCACCTCATTCCTGCCTTGATCTGTCCTGATCCAATGGAAACAAAGTTAGAAAACTATTTCCAGGACACAACTTGCTCCAAACAGCCCCAAGGGAACGGATAAGTATAAGAAAGGGAATGATTACTATGTTATCAGTATGTGGGGGCAGCGGGTATGGGTCGTTGGATAGATACAACTTGGATCGACAGTCATTGGGTCAACCATGGAAAGTCAACAGGGAAAATAGATCGACATGTACTAGGTCAAAAGGTCGACGTGGGTTTTTTTGACTGTTTTTGGCGTTGTTTTCTTCGTAAAGTGACGGGGAACCCCAATTAGTGCACCATGAACCCTTGCATGGTTCACTTCACTCACCATGCTTCGGGCGAGGTTACTGTTCCAATCATAGTCCACGTGGATAGTGAAGTATGAAAAAATAAAATAAAATTTTTTAAAAAATGTGAAAAACTCATGTCGACCTTTTGACCTAGTACATGTCTACCTATTGACCATGTCGACCTAATGCATATCAACCTTCAGTGGTCAACCTAATGACTGTCGACCTAACGACCGTATCCCGGAGCTGCACAGAGACGTGCGGTTGAATGTAATATGGTCAGATTGCCGGATGTGCGGGATTTCAGCCGAGAATGCATGTACAGAGAATGCACGATGGCCTCGCAATTTCTGCTTCATCGTAAAACTATTGATGCCTCCTTAGCTTAGCTGCGCCTGCAGGAGACCCGGAGCCATCTTACTGATCGCGGCAGCTGCGTGTGAACACGCCCCCGTTTGTGCCACACCACCCATAGTTCGACCGGCCCCGCCCACGCAACGCTCCATCTCCTCCCTTGAAACAGAGCGTTGCCCCCTCCGCATGATTGACAGGCAGAGGCAATCGCATTTTCTGCGCCACCCCATCTTTTCAGCAAAAATTCCAGTTGGATTGCACACTGCGATCCAACCTGAATTAGCCCCCCATAATGCTTGATTTTTCCTCGCAGCCCCAGGAGCTGGGAAGATAAATCCGCGTTTAGTGCACCCATCGGGGCTGATCACTTACCCCAGGATCTATGAGCTAAGGCATTAGCCGCGGGCTTACCGCATGGGGTAATTCCATAGCTCTGGTAACTTACCCCAGGATCTTACCCAGGAGCTGCAGCCGCGCCGTAATTATTGAATCTGCCCCTTGGTCCAATGTCTTTTGTCATCAAAGTTGTGGATTATTAGAGATGGTTTTATACAAAGAATCCAGGCCGGCTATATACACATTTCAGAAGCGCCCACAGCTGTGCCTATTGGCGGTCGCCCGTCTGAAATGCCCACTGTCAGCGCTGTGCATGCCGTAATATCAATTGGTGCGTTCTTAGATGCCACCATTGGCCACACCATCAATACTTGACCAGTCCTATGTTGGGTGCAGTTTCTCCATAAGTGTATGGTGACCTTTGTGAGCGGACAGGTGTCTGTCCAGGCAGCCACTATCACCCGCACATCGCATAGTGCACCCATAATACGGACCATCTCCCTGTGTGCGCTAAGCCACCTGTCACCCACACCATCCCATAGTGTGCCCACAAAACGGTGATCAGTCCACCGCAGCAGCCCTGCTACGCTCGCTACGTGCCGTCTCTATATGTCTGATGGTCAGTCCACTGCAGCAGCCCTGCTACGCTCGCTACGTGCCGTCTCTATGTCTGATGGTCAGTCCACTGCAGCAGCCCTGCTACGTGCCGTCTCTATATCTCTGATGGTCAGTCCACTGCAGCAGCCGTGCAACGCTCGCTACGTGCTGTCTCTATGTCTGATGATCAGTCCACTGCAGTAGCCCTGCTACGCTCGCTACGTGCCGTCTCTATAAAACACACAATATTGATACACAGATAATTTTTATTACACTGTTAAGTTCTAAGTGTTCCATCCTGACACACAAGAGACGTAACATGAGAATGTATAAGGGCTGGGAATACTCCGTCCATTTAGTCCTGTGCCTGAGCGGCAGCTTTCCTCTCCTGCATCAGCCTTTCCTTCTGCTTCATGAGGCATTTCCTAGCGGTGCCAAAATATCCGAGGTCCTGATCTGAGAAAGGGATAGGAGCGTTTATATATGAGTGCAGCAGGGGGGCATGTACTTTTCTCATTTCTTAAATGCAGCAGATAAACATATTTCTATTTAAATATTAAGTAACCTGCATCCCATTTAATCATTTTTCTTAGCCACCCTCATACAAATCATTATCACTTGTCTAATCTCTCTGGTGATCACAAAATATGGCTGCCCGTCACACAATCACACAGCTGTCAGGCAATGGCAGAGGGAGGGGGAATTGTATAGTGCACAGAGGAGACACAGTGCAGAAGTGCATGCCATAGCCTCTCCTCGTTATGTCATGTAACTGTGGTTGCCATGGTAGTCACAACGGTCACTAAAATAGGATTTTGATACCTACCGGTAAATCCTTTTCTCCTAGTCTGTAGAGGATGCTGGGGATGACATCAAGACCATGGGGTATAGATGGGATCTGCAGGAGACATGGGCACCCTAAAGACTTTTCATTGGGTGTGAATTGGCTGCTCCCTCTATGCCCCTCCTCCAGACCTCAGTTGTAGGAACTGTGCCCAGGGAGACTGGCATTTCGAGGAAAATAATTATTTAACTAGTGGTGAGATATCTACCAACTCACACCCTCAACCATGCCGCACACATGGCATTCAACATAACACACGCCAACAGGCATGAACCAATTGCAGCAACATGCTGAAACTAGGATAACACAACTTGTGTATAACCTGCAGGTAAAATACGCACTGGGACGGGCACCCAGCATCCTCTACGGACTAGGAGAAAAGGATTTACCGGTAGGTATCAAATCCTATTTTTTCATACGTCCTAGAGGATGCTGGGGATGACATCTAGACCATTGGATCTATACCAAAGCTCCAGTACGTGCGGGAGAGTGCGGATGACCCTGCAGCACCGATTGACCAAACTTTAGGTCTTCATCGGCTAAGGTGTCAAACTTGTAGAACTTCGCAAATGTGTTTGACCCTGACCAAGTAGCTGCTCGGCAAAGTTGTAATGCAGAGACCCCCCCGGGCAGCCGCCCAGGATGAGTCCACCTTCCTAGTGGAGTGAGCCTTTACCGACGTCGGTAACGGCAATCCAGCCGTACTATGAGCTTGCTGAATCGTATTCCTAATCCAACGTGCAATAATCTGCTTGGAAGCAGGACATCCAATTTTGTTGTGAGCATACAGGACAAACATAGCCTCTGTTTTCCCTATATGAGCCGTTCTAGTAACATAAATTTTCAAAGCTCTAACAACATCTAAAGATTTTGAATCAGTGAATGTGTCAGTAACTACTGGCACTACAATAGGTTGGTTTACGTGGAAAGATGAAACCACCTTCGGAAGAAAATGTTGACGAGTCCTCAAGTCTGCCCTATCTTCATGGAAGATCAGGTAAGGGCTCTTGTGAGACAAGGCCACCAATTCAGACACCGCCTTGCGGATGCCAAAACCAAAAGCATCACCACTTTCCAAGTGAGAAACTTCAACTCTATCTCTTGTAGAGGCTCAAACCAATCTGATTGAAGAAACGGCAACACCACGTTAAGGTCCCATGGAGGCACGAATGGAGGCTGGATGTGCAGAACCCCTTTCACGAAGGTCTGAACCTCTGGTAGAGAGGCCAATTGTTTTTGGAAGAACACTGACAAGGCCGAAATCTGGACCTTGATTGATCCCAATCGGAGGCCCGCCTCCACACCATCCTGCAAAAAATGGAGAAAACGTCCTGAGTGAAACTCTTCCGTAGGAGCTTTCACACCAAGACACATATTTTCTCCAAATACGGTGGTAATGTTTCGACGTTACCCCCTTTCTGGCCTGAATAAGGGTGGGGATGACTTCCTTGGGAATACCCTTCCTGGCTAGGATACGGCGCTCAACAACCATGCCGTCAAACGTAGCCGCGGTAAGTCTTGGTACACGCACGGCCCCTGCTGCAGCAGGTCCTCTCGAGGAGGAAGAGGCCGAGGATCTTCTATGAGCAACTGTTGAAGATCTGGGTACCAAGCCCTCCTTGGTCAGTCTGGGCCAATGAAGATTGCTCGAACACTTGTTTTTCTTATGATCCTGAGTACTTTTGGGATCAGCGGAAGTGGAGGGAAGACATACACCAACGTAAAAACCCACTGGGTCACCAGTGCATCCACTGCTACTGCTTGAGGGTCTCTCGACCTGGAACAGTATCTCTGAAGCTTCTTGTTGAGACGAGTCGCCATCATGTCTGTTTGAGGACTTCTTGGTGGAGGCCCCACTCTCCTGGATGGAGATCGTGTCTGCTGAGGAAGTCTGCTTCCCAGTTGTCTACTCCCGGAATGAATATTGCCGACAGAGCTTGTAGATGTTTTTCTGACCAGCGGAGGATTTTTGTCGCCTCTGCCATTGCTGCTCTGCTTTTCGTTCCGCCCTGCCTGTTTATGTATGCGACTGCTATTGCATTGTCCGCCTGGATCTGTACGGGACGGTCTTGAATAAGATGTACCGCTTGTTGAAGGCCGTTGTAAATGGCTCTTAGCTCCAGAATGTTTATGTGAAGGCAGGCTTCCTGATGTGACCAACGTCCCTGGAAGTTTTCTCCTTGAGAGACTGCTCCACAGCCTCGGAGACTTGCATCCGTGGTTACCAGGACCCAGTCCTGAATCTCGAACCTGCGTCCCTCTAGCAGGTGAGAGCTGTGCAACCACCACAGGAGCGAAATCCTGGTTCTTGACAACAGGATTATCTTTCTGTGCATGTGTAGGTGTAACCCCAACCACTTGTCCAACAGGTCCCACTGGAATACTGTTGCATGGAACCTGCCAAACTGTATGACCTCGTAGGCCGCCACCATCTTCCCCAACAACCCGAATGCACTGATGGATCGACACACTTGATGGTTTCAATATTTGTTTTGCCATTTTCTGGATTTCCAGAGCCTTTTCCAGTGGAAGAAATACCCTCTGAACTTCCGTGTCCAGAATCATCCCGAGGAAAGACAACCTTGTCGTCGGTTCCAACTGTGACTTTGGGTAATTTATGATCCACCCGTGTTGTTGGGAGTATTGACAGAGAGTGAGATATGTTTTGTTCCCTTGATCTCGCCTTCATCAGGAGATCGTCCAGATAAGGAATTATATGGACTCCTTTCTGACGAAGGAGGACCATCATCTCCGCCAACACCTTGGTGAATACACTCGGCGCCGTGGAGAGACCGAAAGGCAACGTCTGGAATTGGTAATGGCAATCCTGAACAGCGAATCTCAGATAAGCCTGGTGAGGAGGATAAATGGGAACATGCAGGTAAGCATCCTTTATGTCCACTGACACCACGTAGTCCCCCTCCTCCAGACTGGCAATCACCGCCCGAAGTGATTCCATCTTGAACTTGAACCTTCTCAGGTAGCAATTCAGATCTTTTAGATTTAGGATCGGTCTGACCGAGCCGTCCAGCTTTGGAACTACAAAGAGGCTTGACTAAAAGCCCTCCCCTTGTTGTGACAACGGTGCCAGGACTATGACCTGGTCTTGACATAATTTTTGGATTGCCGCTATTACTGCTTCTCTTTCTGGCGGAGAAACTGGCAAGGTCGATTTGAAAAATCGTCATGGAGGCACATCTTGAAACTCCAGTTTGTATCCCTGGGATACTATTTGCAACACCCAGGGATCCAGGCCAGACAGAATCCAACCCTGGCTGAAGAGTTTGAGACGTGCCCCTACCCGAGCGGCCTCCCGCAAGGGAGTTCCAGCGTCATGCTGAGGATTTGGCAGAAGTAGGGGTAGACTTCTGCTCTTGGGAACCTGGAGCCACTGTGGGCTTTTTTCCCCTTCCCCTACCTGCAAATAAGGGGGAATCTCTCGCCTTTTTGTATTTATTGGGCCGAAAGGACTGCATTTGCGGGTGATAGGTTTTTTTTGCTGGAGCAGGCGCAGAGGGCAAAAAATTCGACTTACCTGCGGTAGCTGCCGAGACTAACGCATCCAAGCCATCGCCAAATAAGGCCTCACCTTTATATGGGAGCGCCTCCATGTTTCTTTTGGAATCCGCATCCGCGTTCCACTGGCGAATCTACAACGCCCGCCTAGCCGATACTGCCATGGTAGCAGCTTGTGAACTCAAGAGTCCAATATCCTTCATTGCTTCCAGCATGTAGGCGGCAGCGTCTTTGAGATTCCCTAACTTAAGGAGTATCTCATCTTTATCAATCGTGTCAATTTGACCATTTTTCAATAGCGCGACTCACCCAAGCGCAGGCAATAGTGGGCCTAATCAGTGTACCATTGGTAACATAAATGGATTTCAATGTCGTTTCCATTTTGCGGTCTGCCGGCTCTTTAAGAGAAGCCGTGCCAGGAGCAGGGAGAATTACCTTCTTTGTCAACCTGGAAAGTGCACTGTCTAACACAGGGGGTGACTCCCATTTTTTCCTGTCCTCAGCTGGGAAAGGGTAAGCTATGTGAATCCTTTTGGAAATACAAAATTTTTTGTCCGGATTCACCCACATCCCTTCAAACAGAGCATTTAGTTTGTGTGAAGGAGGGAACGTGACTTTGGATTTCTTTTCCTTACATAAATAAGCCTTCTCCTGAGGTACAGGAGTGCTTTCTGTAAGCTCCAACACGTCCCTTATAGCCACAGTCATATATTGTATATTTTTTGCCAATTTATGATCTGTCTCTCTGGATTCACTATCGTCGACACAAGAATCAGAGTCCGTGTCGGTATCAGTGTTTACAACATTTGCAAATGGTCTCTTATGTGACCCAGAGGGGCCGCTCGCATAAGGAATAATAAGAATTTACTCACCGGTAATTCTATTTCTCGTAGTCCGTAGTGGATGCTGGGTACTCCGTTAGGACCATGGGGAATAGACAGGCTCCGCAGGAGACTGGGCACTCTTTAAAGAAAGATTAGGTACTACATCTGGTGTGCACTGGCTCCTCCCTCTATGCCCCTCCTCCAGACCTCAGTTAGGTAAACTGTGCCCGGAAGAGCTGACATTACTAGGAAAGGATTTGGAATCCAGGGTAAGACTAATACCAGCCACACCAATCACACTGTACAACTTGTGATAACTATACCCAGTTAACAGTATGAACAATAGCTGAGCCTCATTAAACAGATGGCTCAAAACAAAAACCCTATAGTTAAGCAACAACTATATACAAGTATTGCAGAAGTCCGCACTTGGGACGGGCTCCCAGCATCCACTACGGACTACGAGAAATAGAATTACCGGTGAGTAAATTCTTATTTTCTCTGACGTCCTAGTGCAGGGGTGTCAAACTCAAATTCATCGGGGGCCGCATCAGCAGTTTGGTCCCCATCAAAGGGCCGGTTGTATCTGTAGGTCTATGTGTCCACTCTTTATTATCATAAATTAATGTCACTGCATTCAATTATTACTGTTTTTTTGTAATAATGTAAGTAATAACTAGCTCTGAAAGGGGGAGACGCAGAGAGAGAGCGCGAGGGGGGAGACGCAGAGGGGGGAGAGACGGAGAGAGGAGCAGAGAGAGGGGGAGACAGAGGGGAAATGGATAGTGAGGAGATAGGGATAGAGAGGGGGGAGAGACGGAGAGAGAAAGGGGGGAGACAGACAGAGAGCGAGAAAGGAGGAGAGACGGAGAGTGGGGGGAGACAGAGAGGAAGGAGATGCATAGAGGGGGATACATGAAGAGAGAGGGGGGGCAGAGGAGCGAGAGAGAGGAGGAGCAGCACTTTCCACTTGTACAACAATAGTATTGCATTTTCCTGCCTGGCATCAGTAGTGCTTACAATCAGGGGCTGTCACTGTGCATGGAGATGGCTGCCAGTGACTCTATGCATCCCTCCCATGAACTTTTGGCGCTGGTGACAATCAGGACCGGGGTGTAACAGCCAGGTGTCCGTGTGAACAGCAATAGAGAGAGGGACTTGGAATAGTTAAACAAGTCGGGCACATGCAGCATTTGAGTCTATGGTGGAGGAGCTGAAAGCAGAGCATCTCCTTCTCCCCCTCCGGCCGGGAGTCGGGACCCGAGTCACTGACTGTGCAGTGACTGTCTTATTGCACAGGGCTCCGGGGCACTGGTGGTGGGCAGACAGGCGCAGCGTTGGTGGCGGCATTAAATGAGTCAGTGAGACTCATTGTAATGCCGGAAGCTCGGGGACCTGAACCAGCCCCCACCGCGGGAACAGTCAGCCCCCCTGTCACCGCTGATTGTAACAGCTCAGAGCTAAAGCAGCATCACCACCCGGAGCTGGCTGCGGTATCACGGAGTACCCAGCCCCGATCCCCGGCTGCGGAACACTGGCAGCTCTCAGACCCCAACACCCTCCTCCAGCCGCAGGTTATCCACTGTCCGAAGCACAACTCACCAAATCGAGGAGAGCTGCGCCATCAAGTCCGCACTGGCAAGGCTCCACCTCCTATTTTTAAAGTTTGCAGCCGGGCCACAGAGCCATCAATCAATCTGGCAGGCTAGGGATTGGCTGCAGCGAAGCGCGTCCCACGGACCCACCCATGTTTGAAATGTGAGTCCGCGGGCCATCAGACGAGGTCTGGCGGGCCGGATTTGGCCCGCGGGCCTTGTGTTTGACACCCCTGTCCTAGTGGATGCTGGGTACTCCGTAAGGACCATGGGGATTATACCAAAGCTCCCAAACGGGCGGGAAAGTGCGGATGACTCTGCAGCACCGAATGAGCAAACTCAAGGTCCTCCTCAGCCAGGGTATCAAACTTGTAGAATTTTGCAAACGTGTTTGATCCCGACCAGGTAGCAGCTCGACAAAGTTGTAAAGCCGAGACCCCTCGGGCAACCGCCCAAGAAGAGCCCACCTTCCTCGTGGAATGGGCTTTTACCGATTTAGGATGCGGCAGTCCAGCCGCAGAATGTGCAAGTTGAATCGTGCTACAGATCCAGCGAGCAATAGTCTGCTTAGAAGCAGGAGCACCCAGCTTGTTGGGTGCATGCAGGATAAACAGCGAGTCAGTTTTTCTGACTCTAGCCGTCCTGGAAACATAGATTTTCAGGACCCGGACAACGTCCAGCAACTTGGAATCCTCCAAGTCCCGAGTAGCCGCAGGCACCACAATAGGTTGGTTCAAATTAAACGCCGATACCACCTTAGGGAGAAATTGGGGACGAGTCCTCAATTCTGCCCTGTCCATATGGAAGATCAGATAAGGGCTTTTACATGACAAAGCCGCCAATTCTGACACACGCCTAGCCGAAGCCAAGGCCAAAAGCATGACCACTTTCCACGTGAGATACTTCAACTCCACGGTCTGAAGTGGCTCAAACCAATGTGATTTTAGAAAATCCAACACTACGTTGAGATCCCAAGGTGCCACTGGGGGCACAAAAGGGGGCTGAATATGCAGCACTCCCTTAACAAACGTTTGAACTTCAGGCAGTGAAGCCAGTTCTTTTTGAAAGAAAATAGACAGGGCCGAAATCTGGACCTTTATGGATCCCAATTTTAGGCCCATAGTCACTCCTGACTGTAGGAAGTGCAGAAATCGACCCAGCTGAAATTCCTCTGTTGGGGCCTTCATAGCCTCACACCAAGCAACATATTTTCGCCATATGCGGTGATAATGTTTTGCTGTCACATCCTTCCTAGCTTTTATCAGCGTAGGAATGACTTCCACCGGAATGCCCTTTTCCATCAGGATTCGGCGTTCAACCGCCATGCCGTCAAACGCAGCCGCGGTAAGTCTTGGAACAGACAGGGCCCCTGCTGTAGCAGGTCCTGTCGGAGCGGCAGAGGCCAAGGGTCCTCTGAGATCATTTCTTGTAGTTCCGGGTACCACGTTCTTCTTGGCCAATCCGGAACGATGAGTATATTTCTTACTCTCTTTCTTATTATCCTCAGTACCTTTGGTATGAGAGGAAGAGGAGGGAACACATAAACCGACTGGTACACCCACGGTGTCACTAGAGCGTCCACAGCTATCGCCTGAGGGTCCCTTGACCTGGCGCAATATCTTTTTAGCTTTTTGTTGAGGCGGGACGCCATCATGTCCACCTGTGGCCTTTCCCAACGATTTACAATCAGCTGGAAGACTTCTGGATGAAGTCCCCACTCTCCCGGGTGGAGGTCGTGCCTGCTGAGGAAGTCTGCTTCCCAGTTGTCTACTCCCGGAATGAACACTGCTGACAGTGCTATCACGTGATTCTCCGCCCATCGGAGAATCTTTGTGGCTTCTGCCATTGCCATCCTGCTTCTTGTGCCGCCCTGTCTGTTTACATGGGCGACCGCCGTGATGTTGTCTGACTGAATCAGCACCGGCTGGTTTTGAAGCAGGGGTTTTGCTTGACTTAGGGCATTGTAAATGGCCCTTAGTTCCAGAATATTTATGTGTAGGGAAGTCTCCTGACTCGACCATTGTCCTTGGAAGTTTCTTCCCTGAGTGACTGCCCCCCAACCTCGGAGGCTTGCATCCGTGGTCACCAGGACCCAGTCCTGAATGCCGAATCTGCGGCCCTCGAGAAGATGAGCACTCTGCAGCCACCACAGCAGAGACACCCTGGCCCTCGGGGACAGGGTGATCAACCGATGCATCTGGAGATGCGATCCGGACCACTTGTCTAACAGATCCCACTGAAAGATCCTTGCATGGAACCTGCCGAAGGGAATCGCTTCGTAAGAAGCTACCATCTTTCCCAGGACTCGCGTGCAGTGATGCACCGACACCTGTTTTGGTTTCAGGAGGTCTCTGACCAGAGATGACAACTCCTTGGCCTTCTCCTCCGGGAGAAACACCTTTTTCTGTTCTGTGTCCAGAATCATACCCAAGAACAGCAGACGCGTCGTAGGAACCAGCTGCGACTTTGGGATATTCAGAATCCAGCCGTGCTGTTGTAGCACTTCCTGAGATAGTGCTACTCCGACCAACAACTGCTCCATGGACCTCGCCTTTATAAGGAGATCGTCCAAGTACGGGATAATTATAACTCCCTTCTTTCGAAGGAGTATCATCATTTCGGCCATTACCTTGGTAAATACCCTCGGTGCCGTGGACAGACCAAACGGCAACGTCTGGAATTGGTAATGGCAGTCCTGTACCACAAATCGGAGGTACTCCAGGTGAGGTGGGTAAATGGGGACATGTAGGTAAGCATCCTTGATGTCCAGTGATACCATAAAATCCCCCCTCTTCCAGGCTTGCAATAACCGCCCATAGCGATTCCATTTTGAACTTGAACTTCCTTATATAAGTGTTCAAGGATTTCAAATTTAGAATGGGTCTCACCGAACCGTCTGGTTTCGGTACCACAAACATTGTGGAATAGTAACCCCGTCCCTGTTGAAGGAGGGGAACTTTGATTATCACCTGCTGGAGGTACAGCTTGTGAATTGCCGACAGTACTACCTCCCTTTCCTTGGGAGTAGCTGGCAAGGCTGATTTAAGGTAACGGCGAGGGGGAGACGTCTCGAACTCCAGCTTGTATCCCTGAGATAGCACTTGTAGAACCCAGAGATCCACCTGTGAGCGAACCCACTGGTCGCTGAAGTTCCGGAGACGGGCCCCCACCGCACCTGGCTCCACCTGTGGAGCCCCAGCGTCATGCTGTGGACTTAGTGGAAGCAGGGGAGGATTTTTGTTCCTGGGAACTGGCTGACTGGTGAAGCTTTTTCCCTCTACCCCTGCCTCTGGGCAGAAAGGATGCGCCTCTGACCCGCTTGCCTTTCTGGGGCCGAAAGGACTGTACTTGATAATACTGTGCTTTCTTAGGCTGTGAGGGAACCTGAGGTAAACAGGTCGACTTCCCAGCTGTTGCTGTAGACACGAGGTCCGAGAGACCGTCCCCAAACAATTCCTCACCCTTATAAGGCAAAACTTCCATGTGCCTTTTAGAATCAGCATCACCTGTCCACTGCCGAGTCCATAATACTCTCCTGGCAGAAATGGACATTGCATTAATTCTAGATGCCAGCCGGCAAATGTCCCTCTGTGCATCCCTCATATATAAGACTACGTCTTTAATATGCTCTATGGTTAGCAAAATAGTATCCCTGTCAAGAGAATCAATGTTATCTGACAGGGAATCAGACCATGCTGCTGCAGCACTACACATCCATGCTGAAGCAATAGCAGGTCGCAGTATAGTACCTGAGTGTGTATACACAGACTTCAGGATAGCCTCCTACTTTCTATCTGCAGGCTCCTTTAAGGCGGCCGTATCCTGAGACGGCAGTGCCACCTTTTTTGATAAGCGTGTGAGCGCCTTGTCCACCCTAGGGGATGTCTCCCAGCGTAACCTATCCGTTGGCGGGAAAGGGTACGCCATTAGTAACCGCTTAGAAATCACTAGCTTCTTATCTGGGGAACACCACGCTTCTTCACACAATTCATTTAACTCATCAGATGGGGGAAAAGTCACTGGCTGCTTTTTCTCCCCAAACATAATACCCTTTTTTGTGGTAACCGGGTTAATGTCAGAAATGTGCAACACATTTTTCATTGCCGTAATCATGCATCGGATGGCCCTTGTGGATTGTACATTTGTCTCATCCTCGTCGACACTGGAGTCAGACTCCGTGTCGACATCTGTATCTGCCATCTGAGGTAGCGGGCGTTTTTGAGCCCCTGATGGCCTCTGAGACGCTTGGGCAGGCGCGGGCTGAGATGCCGGCTGTCCCAAAGCTGTTATGTCATCGAACCTTTTATGCAAGGAGTTGACACTGTCGGTTAATACCTTCCACATATCTATCCACTCTGGTGTCGGCCCTGCAGGGGGCGACATCACACTTATCGGCTCCTGCTCCGCCTCTACGTAAGCGTCCTCATCAAACATGTCGACACAGCCGTACCGACACACCGCACACACACACAGGGAATGCTCTGACTGAGGACAGGACCCCACAAAGTCCTTTGGGGAGACAGAGAGAGAGTATGCCAGCACACACCAGAGCGCTATATAACACAGGGATTTACACTAATACAAAGTGAATTTTCCCCCAATAGCTGCTTATATCACAATTTGCGCTTAAATTTATGTGCCCCCCCCTCTCTTTTTTACCCTTTCCGTAGTGTATACTGCAGGGGAGAGCCTGGGGAGCGTCCTTCCAGCGGAGCTGTGAAGAGAAAATGGCGCTGGCTGTGCTGAGGAAGATAGCCCCGCCCCTTCAGCGGCGGGCTTCTCCCGCTTTTTTAATAATAATTATGGCGGGGGATTAGGCACATATACAGTTTAGAACTGAATTATGTGCATTTTGCCACTTAAGGTATACTAATTGCTGCCCAGGGCGCGCCCCCCCCCCCCCCCCCCCCCCCCCAGCACCCATCAGTGACCGGAGCGTGTGGTGTGCTGTGGGAGCAATGGCGCACAGCTGCAGTGCTGTGCGCTACCTTATTGAAGACCGGAGTCTTCAGCCGCCGATTTTCTCTTGTATCTTCCGTCTTCTGGCTCTGCAAGGGGGACGGCGGCGCGGCTCCGGGAACGGACGATCGAGGTCGGGCCCTGTGTTCGATCCCTCTGGAGCTAATGGTGTCCAGTAGCCTTAGAAGCACAAGCTAGCTGCAAGCAGGTAGGTTTGCTTCTCTCCCCTCAGTCCCTCGTAGCAGTGAGTCTGTTGCCAGCAGATCTCACTGAAAATAAAAAACCTAAATATTACTTTCTTTTTAGTGAACTCAGGAGAGCCCACTAAGTGCATCCAGCTCTGGCCGGGCACAGATTCTAACGGAGGTCTGGAGGAGGGGCATAGAGGGAGGAGCCAGTGCACACCAGATGTAGTACCTAATCTTTCTTTAAAGAGTGCCCAGTCTCCTGCGGAGCCCGTCTATTCCCCATGGTCCTTACGGAGTACCCAGCATCCACTAGGACGTCAGAGAAAACAGCATCCTGAAAAATCACATCTTCCACAGATTTTCTCCAGCATGCAGCCTTAGATTCAGACTTATCTAACCTTAGGTTAATCAGATGCATACTGTCGCGTATCTCTTTCACCCATGCAGGCTCTTGGTGTGCCGGTAGCGCCACCACATTACAACTCTGTGTCCCTAAAATGGCTTCCTCCGGGGAGGAACTCCCTACCTCAGACATGCCTCACACGTGTACAGCACAGTCACAGACACACTGGGACTTATTTTGGGGACAGACCCACAGTAAAATCTGTCAGAGGGACAGAGGATAGGAGCAGCCAGTTCACAATCCCAGCGCCAGTGTTGCCTGTGAACATAGTATGCCCACAGCCCAACAGCGCTTTTAAATAGTAATTTACACTACTAAATGCACCACAATCGCTTTGTGCCCCCCCTTAAAAGCACCCTGTACTTGTTAGAAGTGGAGGAGAGGACCAGCGTGTTCTCTGCAGCCTGAGGAGAGAGAGAAAACGGCGCTGAGCAGTGTGCTGGCTGCCTGAGGAAGAAGCTCCGCCCCCTCAATGGCACGTCCTTACACTCAGGATACATCATAATATTTATACTGGCGGGGGTAGGGCTGTGCCAGCGGCATCTTATGCCCCCCTTTAGCCAGTCTGAGGTATTTTTCTTGCTGCCCAGGGCGCCGCCCGCCCCCGCTACCTACAGTGCCTGTGTGTGTGGGCAGCAATGGTGCGCTGCGCTCCCGCCAGCCGCACTTCACCTCAGCCATCACTTACCTGATTGAAGATCATTCTTCTCATACGCATCTAGACACGGCTAGCGTTCAGTACCCTTCAGGAGCTAATGGTGTCCTGTCAGCCAGAAGCAGAGCCATGAAACGCTTTAGGAAGTTGGTTCTGCTTCTGCCCCCTCAGTCCCACGAAGCAGGGAGTCTGATGCCAGCAGATCTCCCTGAAAATAAAAAACCTAACATAAGTCTTTTCAGAGAAACTCAGTAGAGCTCCTCAGAGTGCATCCAGTCAGCCTGGGCACATTTCTAAAACTGAGGTCTGGAGGAGGGGCATAGAGGGAGGAGCTAGTTCACACCCAATGAAAAGTCTTTAGAGTGCCCATGTCTCCTGCGGATTCTGTCTACAGCCCATGGTCTTGATGTCATCCCCAGCATCCTCTAGGACGTATGAGAAAATAAGACTGGCTTAGAGGGGGGACATTGTAGGGGAGGAGCGAGTCACATGGTTATAAATTTAAAGTGCCAGCTCCCAGTTACTGCCTACTATTATCCCCACTGTATCTGCACTCCAGTGGCCCCTAGTGGATGAAGCAGAAAAGTGACTAGGTTGAGGCAGATTACATGTCACACAGAGTCCTTAAACGCTCGTTAGAAATTGTGTGACTACAAAGCGCTGGACTGTTCCAAGTGCAATAAAACCATTTTAAAAATGAAGCTGGATAAGTCCTAGAGGCTTAATGACTAAACAGCCTTTTTGCCCACAGAATTCAAAATCAGCAACACTATTATCTGCGAAAGCAGGCGTGTTTAGCACTTACTACGAGGGTGGTTCATTGTCACGCGTGTAATGGTCTCTATTACATTTTAAGTTTCCTCCAGGCCAGAGCAGTTAGACCGCGCCTCATATCAGTCCTACTGTCCCCACATCAGGTGTAAGGTGGCGGGGCTGGCGGAGACATGCTCACACATTGAGGTGCGGTAGAGTAATCAGATTTCAGCATCTAAAGGGTATGCGGTCAATATGCCGGCTGTCCAGATACCGGTGGTCGAAATCCCGACCGCCGACGGGAATCCCCACTTGGGTGGTTGTTCACGCCACCACCCGAGGCAGAATAGATTAGTGTGGCAACCTAAGGTCGCCACTGGGCCAGATGCGTGGCGAGTGCAGCGAATCCACAAGGGAACACCCTGCGCTCGCCACTGGTATTCCAGCTGTCGGGATTCCCACATCGGTCTTCTGAACCGCCGGGATCCTGACAGCCGGATAGCATACGGATTCCATCTAAAGGGCATATTAGCTAGCAGCTGAAATTCATCGCTAGCTTGTCCAGGTGTACGGTGATAGCATCATGTCATGGAAACAGGTTTGGGATTTGACATTTCTTCGATGCTGGGATAGATGCCTAAGCATTTGTTCCAACGGTACACCAAGGCAAGTACAGTATGCGACTGTGGACAAATTATCTGTACCAAGGCCATACTACTAATTACACACATATTTAAGACTTGAATAAATGTATACAATGAGAGATCATGTGACCTTATTTACTGAACCACCCTAGAGTTGCAAAAACCGGAGACTTTAGTATTAAACCAGAGTGTAAAAGCACCCATTATACACCATCGGTAGGTTCTTTCTTACAGTAAAGATTAGGAAACGAAGAGTAGTGTGAGAGCCCATGTTGTGTTCATTCTAGCACCCTGCACCTTTCAAAACCCAGGCAGTTCCTCTTTTCCTGCCTGGGGTGTCACTCTCTGCTGTGGTGCTACTGCTGAGATACAGACCAGACTGTACTAGAAGCACCAAAGCAGAGCGCAACACCCCACGTAGGAAAGAGGATCTGATTGGGTTTTGAAAGGTGCAGGGTGCTAGAATGAACACTACAGTTTCAAACTCACTCAATACTTAGTAGATGAAATCTCCAGCTCACAACTAGATAGGTTACAAAGAATTACTGTACGCTTATATGTCCACCAGGAGGCAGATCAAAATCTAATAACATTTGTCATTGCAAATCATTTTTCTTATGAACTTAGAGAATATGGATAATTTAAAAAAGGAAAGTCACAGGATCACTTACATCTGGCCTGATACCCCTTGCAGACCTGGGCGTACTGCTCCTTCAGCTCGGCACAGTTCTGATCAGCGCTGGGTCCTTCCCTAGCTCTGCACGCTGTAAATCGATCCCGAATTATATTGATTATTTCCTTATCAACGAGGCTAAAAAAAAAATACATATACTTTTTTTTTATATATATATATATATATATATATATATATATATATATATATATATATATATATATACACATATACACACACACATATATATATATACATATATATATATATATATATATATATATATATATATAGTGACAGGTTAGGAGCCACAAGACACAGAGTGTAAGATTAGTATCTACAGGTGATCCAGGAATTATTGCACACGGTCATCATCAGTGTACTTGTAACAAGGGAGGACTAGATGGTCCTTTAACCAAGACACTTACAAATCCCTTCTCCACTGCGCATCTGCTTCAAACTGGCACAAATGGTCGTCTTCTAGACACTGGGACAGGTCGGGAACACGACGGAACTCTTGATGATAGTAGTAAATCTTTCTATTTGCTCGCTGGCGTTCCATCCAATCTGCAAGGATACGTTTACAGTCATGTGACAATCGGATCACAGAGAGATCATTTAATGAAAGAAAAAAAAAAACTACTAGGAGAAAGTTTATGGAATAAAAGAGGATAAAATGACAATTAAAAATAAAGTATCTATTGCAGAGTGTCCGTTTGGGGCGGATATCGCGCATCAGTGATGTCACCAATTCCCAGTGAATTGACAGGCCACATCTTCCTGAACACTGGCCCAGAATGATGGGTACCAGAGAGAGTAGGGGTCTGGTATTACAGCTGGGCAGTCGGAGTAGACAGACTGGAGAGGATTATCCAAAGAGATCTATATAGCAGACCCAGCAGCACAGGAGCAGATTGGGACAGCTGGGTACACATCTATACAATCCATGTGATAAACACTGCTGCAACAGCCGAGGTCGGGAGGTCGCATTGTATGTACGGTTTAATATTTGTCTACCTGATCACCCGATCCCATACACAGTGAGCTATGTCTAGCACTGTGTGTAGGTCAGGCTGGGGACATATTGCTCTGCTGATCAGGACCATTAATCCCATCAGCAGAGTGATCAGAAAAGTGTGTGTCCAGACAGGTCATAAAATGTATAGTATATTTGATTAGGTGCCTGATGAAGGGAGATTCCCGAAACGCGTAGCAGCAGGAGAGTGAAGTCTTGACTAAACCCTCAACAGGTGAAAGGCTAATCCAGACGATTGTAACGTGGACGTGGGAACCCGGTTCCGGAGCCAGTTACCCTAAGGTCACATCTGATACGCCCATTTAATACTCTCATCTGGTAATCCTCCACCTTTATTACCCTCCATTTGGGAGAAAAATACCTTTATCAATCCAGATCTGCAATTTTATGTGTGTTTTGCATGTTTTATTTTTATGATATTATTCATTGTATTAAATCTTGCCCTAATCAAATATACTACACTATATGCTGTTTATTCCTTTTTTTACATGTGAAACGAATTCAAGAACATATGCATATAGGTAGTATTAAGGGAAGTATTACTTTTTATGTGAGCACATAAGATACAAGTTTATTCTTTGTGTGTATTTTACGCATTTAGCGCACCCTATTGCACCTACTCTATCTTTTTCACCATTACACATCGGTATAAGGGAATACCATTGGTGCAAAGGGGTAGCTGCTTTTGCCATTGGCGCCATATTCGTTCTCTTCGTTCTCTTCACTAACGTTTCGGGGTCACAATACCCCATTGTCAAACTTGTTCACTTTGACAAAGGGGTATTGTGACCCCGAAACGTTAGTTTTCTCTTGTGGAAATACAATTCTTTTTTGCACTTTTAAGTCTCCGGGTGCCGCCTCTTTTTTCTGGTTGTGGATTTTCCCTGGAGGGCACCGGAGCCTGTATACAGAGGATAGTGGGAGTGCCGGTCCGTATGGACTATATATATATATATATATATATATATATATATATATATATATATATAAAAACACACACACATTGTGTTATGATGCTGCAGTACTGATCCTATTAATGTCCCAGGGCAGCAGGGGAACTACAGGTCTCAGCATGCACCAGCACTCACCATGGAAGGCTGTGACCGGGCTGTCCACCACATAGTTGAAGACGCTGATCAATATCGGGACGGGATCCAGGGGGTTGCTCTGACTATTATGAGCCGGGGTGCGGCTCGGGGGCTCCGGGTACACATCCTTGTCCGGCATCGCTTAGGTCACCCCGACCCCGGTGACAGGGAAGATGGCGGCGCACTGCGCAGGACCCCGCGGCTGCCGAATATGTGCACGCGCGCACACACACCACAAAACATTCCTGCTTCACGGGTTCCCCCACGGACACCCACTCGCGCACCAGTAAGGGACGCGCACCAGTAAGGGACGCGTGACACTGTGATAGGAGACAGGCGCCGCGGGCAGCTAATCTAATCACGTGGGTTGCGTTCCACGCCTCTGTTCCGGCGGAGGATGTAGCTTAGTGGTGGTGTAATGAGAGTGATCTGCCAGCAGGGGGAGCCCCAAATCCATCCTTTCCAGTATTACTTTGGTTGCAGTTTATAGTGGAAATTATAATATATAATCATAAATTACAAATAATAATAATAATATTATTATTATTATTATTATTATTATTATTATTATTTTTATTATTATTATTAATAATAATTATTATTACTACTACTACTACTACTACCATGCCATAACTAGACATTTTAGCGCTGTGTGCAAGAATCGGCATCGGCGCCCCCCCACTTAATGTAAACCAGAGGCAGTGCGCGCAAAAAATAGGGGCGTGGCTTTACGGGAAAGGGGTGTGGCCACGAAACAATACCAATTCATATAATGGTGCACAGTAGTCTCCATTATTCAAATTACGCCGCACAGTAGCGCCACTACACCAGGTAGAGCCCCTTTTTACATATTACGGCAGACAGCGTCCCCTTTTTACACATTACAGCAGACAGCGTCCCCTCTTTACACATTATGGCAGACAGCGCCCAGGGCCGGTTCCGGGGCTTCTGGCGCCCCGGGCGGCATTAGGGGGCGTGGCTTCATACAGGGGGCGTGGTCAGTTACGCCCCCTGTACTGTTGTAGGATGTGCGGTGCGCGATGACGTCATCGCGCACCGCACAGCAAAGGTCCTCTCCACGAAGGTAAACTAGACGCTAAGCGTCTAGTTCCCTTCGTGGAGAGGACCTTTGCTGTGCGGTGCGCGATGACGTCAACGCGCACCGCACATCATTACAGTGAAAGTCCTCTCCAGGAAGGGAAACTAGACGCGTAGCGTCTAGTTTCCCTTCACAGCAGGCAGCCCACGAAGGGAAACTAGACGCATAGCGTCTAGTTTCCCTTCACAGCGGACAGCGGGCCGCGGCAGCGGGGGGGCACCACAGCAGCAGCGGATCTTGCCATGGTGCGGCGCCCTCCGGATGGCGCCGGCGCCCTCCGGAAGGCGGCGCCCCGGGCAAAAGTCCTGCTTGCCCGTGGCAAGATCCGCTACTGACAGCGCCCCCTTTTTACACATTACGGCAGACAGTGTCCCCTTTTTACACATTATGGCAGACAGCGTCCCCTTTTAACACATTACGGCAGACAGCGTCCCCCTTTTTCACACATTACGGCAGACAGAGTCCCCTTTTTACACATTACGGTAGACAGCATCCCCTTTTTACACATTACGGCAGACAGTGTCCACCTTTTACACGTTACGGCAGACAGCGTCTCCTTTTTACACATTACGGCAGACAGCGTCCCCCTTTTTTACACATTACGGCAGACAGAGTTCCCTTTTTACACAATACGGCAGACAGAGTCCCCTTTTTACACAATATGGCAGACAGCGTCCTCTTTTTACACATTACGGCAGACAGTGTCCACCTTTTACACGTTACGGCAGGCAGAGTCCCCCTTTTACACGTTACGGAAGGATAGGTCCCCCTTTTACACATTATGGCAGGCAGAGTCCCCCTTTAACACAGTACGACAGGCAGATCCCCCCCCCCCACCCTTAGAGTGTAGTGTAGTGTAGTGTAGTGTAGTGTAGTGTAGTGTAGTGAAGTGTACTGTGGTGTAGTGTACTGTAGTGTAGTGTACTGTAGTGTAGTGAAGTGTACTGTGGTGTAGTGTAGTGTACTGTAGTGAAGTGTAGTGTAATGTACTGTAGTGGAGTGTAGTGTAATATAGTGTAGTGTAATATAGTGTAGTGTACTGTAGTATAGTGTAGTGTAGTATAGTGTAGTGTACTGTAGTGTAGTGTCTGTGTAGGCACTTACGTGATGTGTACGTTCTTCCAGCACTGTTGCCGGCTCCTGACTCCTCCTGACAGACTGTCCACTTCACAGGCAGAGAACTCAGCCGCAGCGCTGCCGAGTCCTCAGCAGCAGCAGCGGAGGCTTAAGCTGGACACAGGCGGGCGGGCGGTGGCGGCAGCTTCAGCGGGAAACAGGTGCGCGGGCGGCGGCTTCAGCAGGACACAGGCGGGCGGCGGCTTCAGCAGCAGGACACAGTCAGGTGGGGGCGGCAGCGGTTTCAGCGGGATGCAGGCGGCACCGCCATCAGTGGGGCGCAGGCAGTGCCGCCTAAAACAGTTAATCTGCGGCCGTGCGGGTGTGATGCTCGATGGTGCGCCCTCAGTGCATTTGCGCTGTGGGCAAGGCACCATCGGCACACACCTAGTTACGGCTCTGACTATTACTACTACTAATAATAATAAAAAGATGATGCAGATGGTTGAAAATATATGGGAAAAAATATGCCCAACACTTACGGAAACCCAATTTCTAAACATTGCTGCACATATAGGATGTGATTCATCACCCAACTGATTTTAATTAACAGAGACAGTCCAAAAGCAATTACAGATTGTTTCTCAGAGATCCATGTCTTTCCCTCATCATCTACCCATGTCTCTTACACCTCTGATCATGGGGACTACATACCAGTAATGTTTACCACTGGGGATATCCTATATGCTTGCACGTTTCACATAATGGAATTTCCTTTCCTCAAATAAATGACCTACTTTACACTTCTTAGAGGTCACTGCAGTGGGATACAGTCAGATCCTTGAAAATACAAAGGCACAGCTTCAGGAGACCTTCTCTTTATATCAACCCGTGGTCTGGAGATTATGGGCCATGGGGGTCATTCCGAGTTGTTCGCTCGGTAAAAATCTTCGCATCGCAGCGATTTTCCGCTTAATGCGCATGCGCAATGTCCGCACTGCGACTGCGCCAAGTAAATTTGCTATGCAGTTAGGATTTTTACTCACGGCTTTTTCATCGTTCTGGCGATCGTAATGTGATTGACAGGAAATGGGTGTTACTGGGCGGAAACAGGCCGTTTTATGGGCGTGTGGGAAAAAACGCTACCGTTTCCGGAAAAAATGCAGGAGTGGCCGGAGAAACGGGGGAGTGTCTGGGCGAACGCTGGGTGTGTTTGTGACGTCAAACCAGGAACGACAAGCACTGAACTGATCGCAGATGCCGAGTAAGTCTGAAGCTACTCAGAAACTGCTACGAGGTGTGTAATCGCAATATTGCGAATACATCGTTCGCAATTTTAAGATGCTAAGATTCACTCCCAGTAGGCGGCGGCTTAGCATGAGCAAATCTGCTAAAATCCGCTTGCGAGCGAACAACTCGGAATGACCCCCAATGTGCAGTAGCTCCCAATGTGCCAAAAGTGGAGAGTTTTCAGCAATATATTTTTTTTTACAGAAAAAAAACCTGATTGTGCCTTTAAAAAAATAATTGCTTTAAATCCTGTGGCAAAATCAGAGAAGAGTCCACAAATATTGGCAAATTTAGGGGCAAATTGGGGTTAGATTTGGCCCTATATTTGAGGCCTGTCCTCTTGTCCATACCCATTAAGGCTGGAATATCCACCTTTAGTCTGTTGAACATTAATTATTATACTTGTTAGTTTAATGTTCTCTTTCTAGTACTCATTAGAGCACTGAGCCATTGAGTGATGCTGTATTACCTGTCACTTTGTTGTCTAAATATTTCACAGATTGATTTTAAATCCATATTATGGGGTATATTCAATTAGCGGTGATAACGGACTTTTCACGTGAAAAGTCCGGTTTTCGGGTGAAAAAACTGACTTTTCACGTGAAACGCAATTACAGGCTATTCAATTATCCTGGAAAATTTATCGGTGATAATTTTTTCACTAATTTCACTTCACCTTCTCTGAAGCAGGTGAAAAGTTGGGAAAAGTCACTATTTTAAGGTAAAAATGTTTGGATATGGTACAGAACTCCTGGGACACCCCCCTTAATGACTAATTAGGCATGTTGAAGTTTTTAATTATTTTTAATTGTCCAATAATGACATGTCATTTTTGGGGTGAAAAAGTAAAAAGTCATGGAAATTGGGGTTCAAGGTATGGGACAGGTATATTGGGGTGCTTTATGAGTGGGACAGGTGTTTTTTAGGCTTGCAGATGGGAGTAATCAGTCTGTTTCCACTTTTTTTTAAAGTACCCTAAAATGACCCAAATATATACTTATACCCATTTTCATGTACCCCAAATTTAATGAGAGTATTTATTTTGCTCAAAAAAATAGCTTTCTATCATTTTTTTGCATTTTAAAAAAAAATGCATATAACAGCCATTTCACATAATTTAAGTCCCCAAAAACGCTCTAATGTGATCTCTAACACACTTCTCTTCTGTTTTCCTATGTTAGTTTAGCATTTTTTGGGGTACAGGCTGATTTCCCCATTTTCACCTGCACTTTTCACTGCAAGAATTTTCACGTGAAACCCGGTCGGAATTGAATAGGTCGAAAAACGGAGCGTTTTCGCGGCAATTTTCGGGCGCAAAATTGGCGTGAATTTGCGGATAATTGAATATCCCCCTAAGTCTCTGTCTCTACCATTTATTTTGAAATTTTTGTGCTTCACTGTAATTCTTCACTGTGTGGAGATTTATGGACACTTGGTGATGACATATAAATTAATAATAATAATAATAATAATAATAGTCAACATGAAGACTTTACAATACCCTTTCCCCAGCATATGCATCTCTTTAAATCCCTCTCATATTGCCTCATAGCAAGGCCTGTCCATTGACCTCCCCTAATTCTCAGTTCTTGCAGGTACCTTGCAGCGTGTGGCTCCAGCATGCTGCTAAAGTGGGACTGCTTGTGTATAGAGGCAATATCCATGAGGCATATTACACAAATAAAAGGCATGTTTACACAAATAGCATCAGAGTGTGCAAACCCACTTGGTGGCATTTAAGAACCATATCACAGACGTAAAATACATACACATATGGTTAACATTAAGCTATAAAAGCAATATTATACTCAGTTTGTTCCAGGAGGGATGTCCAGCAGTCTAAACCCATGTCAGTGTCTTGACATCCACATCTTGTCACATGGCTCTTGTCTTTTTGGAGATCTTGTGTGATGCATCGTTGTTCCTATCCTGCAGCTGTATTGAACAATCAAATCAGTTTGTCATTTTCTGCAAAATTGACTGCAAATCTTCTCAATCTCTCCCTATCATCAGGCACTGTCCCCTCTGCCTTCAAGCATACACTCATCTCTCCCATTCTTAAAAAACCTACCCTTGATCCAAACTCTCTCCAACTACCGACCCATCTCTCTCCTCCCTTTTGCCTCCAAACTTCTTGAGCGTATTGTCTACAACCGCCTTACTTCCTTTCTTTCCTCACACTCACTGCTTGACCCATTCCAGTCTGGCTTCCGTCCACTCCACTCCACTGAAACTGCCCTTACAAAAGTATGCAATGACCTCCATGCTGCTAAATCTAAGGGACACTACTCTCTACTTATTCTACTTGATCTCTCTGCTGCTTTTGACACTGTGGACCATCCTCTCCTACTGCAAATCCTTCACTCCATTGGTCTGCGTGACACTGCCCTCTCTTGGTTGTCGTCCTACCTTTCTGACCGTTCATTCTCTGTCTCCTCTCATGACTCCAGCTCCCCCTCACTTCCACTAACTGTAGGGGTACCCCAAGGTTCTGTCCTTGGTCCTCTTCTCTTCTCTCTCTATACGTCCTCACTAGGTAAGCTCATTAGTTCTTTTGGCTTCCAATATCATCTCTATGCTGATGACACTCAAATCTATCTTTCCTCTCCAGACCTCTAACCTACTCTCCTCACTCGTATCTCCAACTGTCTCTCTGCTATCTCTTCCTGGATGTCCCAGCGCTTTCTTAAACTTAACATGTCTAAGACCGAGCTGATCATCTTCCCTCCCTCCCGCATAACCTCACCTCCTACAATCTCATTATCTATTGATGGCACTACTATCTCCTCTACCCCCCAAGTGCGCTGTCTTGGAGTAATCCTTGACTTCTCCCTCTCCTTCAAACCACACATTCAGCACCTCTCACAAACCTGCCGTTTTCATCTAAAAAATATTTCCAGGATCAGACCCTTTCTGACCCAGGATGCTACTAAGACTCTTATCCACTCACTGGTCATCTCCAGACTGGACTACTGTAATCTCCTCCTGACTGGCATTCCTGACAAATACCTCTCTCCACTCCAATCTATCCTCAATGCTGCTGCCCGGCTCATTTTCCTCACCAAACGCACTACGTCCACCTCTCCTCTCTTACTAGACCTTCACTGGCTCCCCTTCCCTTTCAGAATCCATTTCAAGCTTCTCACACTCGCTTACAAAGCCCTCACCCACTCCTCTCCCTCTACACTCCCACCCGTCCTCTTCGCTCTGCTAATGCTCGTCGACTCTCCTGCCTACGGATTACTTCCTCCCACTCCTACCTCCAAGATTTTTCACGCGCTGCACCACTTCTCTGGAATTCCCTACCTCTCCCCCTCAGACTCTCCACCTCTCTACAAAACTTCAAACGGGCTCTCAAGACCCACTTTTTCACCAAACCCAGCCAAATCTCATCCTAAACCTCTGTTCCACGCTCTCTATGTACCCCATCTGTCTCACCCCTGTCTGTCTACCCCTCCCCTTTAGAATGTAAGCTCTCACGAGCAGGGCCCTCTTCCCCTCATGTGCTTACCCTTTTCTTACTTTAATAATCTTCAGCTGCACCAAATCCAGCAGTCTTCTGCCACCTGATACTTATTCCAGTGTCATCTGCTGATGTAGCTTTGTTTATTTACCCTGTACTTGTCCTATATTGTCGTCAACTGTAAGTTGCTATTTTCCTGTTTGATTATTTGTTTATGTACTCTGTAATTGGGCGCTGCGGAACCCTTGTGGCGCCATATAAATAAAGGATAATAATAATAATAATAATAATAATAATAATATATAGCCTTCAGTACAAAGTTATATGAGAGGCATAGCACACATCATGGTTATTGAAGTTTTGACCAGAAGTAACTTTGGGGGTGATTCAGGCCTGATTGCTGGGCTGCTACATTTGTTGTGCTGCGTTCAGATAGTCGCCGCCCAAGGGGAGTATATATTCACTGTGCAAGTGTGCGATCGCGTGTGTACGCAGAGCTGCAAAAAATCCCTCAGTCAGCAGACAGCTGCAAATCTGTTCGCACCGCACTCACCATTGAATTATTTTTCTATCGTGTGCAGTGTGTGCGCAGCCCAGGACTTACTCCTACAGTGTGATTAAAACAGGCTGATCGGGGCCGGAGCTGATCTCATACACCCTCCCTGAAAACGCTTGGGAACGCCTGCGTTTTCCGGACACACCCAGTAAATGGTCAGTTACCACCCACAAACGGCATCCTCCTGTCTATTACCTTGCGAACGCCCGTGCGCTCAAAATTTTCGCACCAGCCTGTCGCTGTTCGGCGATGCCTGTTGTTATTTGCCAACGCGCATGCGCATTGGGGTGCATGCGCAGTCTATCCATGATCGCCTGCTGAGCGAAAACGCCCACTGTACGTCAAATATGCACTGCTGAGAGTTGTCGTGCCATAACTTATAAACAACAGTCATTGGCCCTCATTCCGAGTTGTTCGCTCGCAAGCTGCTTTTAGCAGCTTTGCACACGCTAAGCCGCCGCCTACTGGGAGTGAATCTTAACTTATCAAAATTGCGAACGAAAGATTAGCAGAATTGCGAATAGACACTTCTTAGCAGTTTCTGAGTAGCTCCACACTTACTCGTCATCTGCGATCAGTTCAGTCAGTTTAGTTCCTGGTTTGACGTCACAAACACACCCAGCGTTCGCCCAGACACTCCCCCGTTTCTTCAGACACTCCCGCGTTTTTCCCAGAAACGGTAGCGTTTTTTCACACACTCCCATAAAACGGCCAGTTTCCGCCCAGAAACACCCACTTCCTGTCAATCACATTACGATCACCAGAACGAAGAAAAAAACTTGTAATGCCGTGAGTAAAATACCTAACTGCATAGCAAATTTACTTGGCGCAGTCGCACTGCGGACATTGCGCATGCGCATTAGCGACTAATCGCTCCGTTGCGAAAAAAAAATTAACGAGCGAACAACTCGGAATGAGGGCCATTGTTTGCAGTTCATTTTCTCTTTAATCTTTTTGTTGTCAGAAGTCAGAGACAGATCTGTTCTGTCAGTGATCCAGAGGGCAGTTCCCAATTAGAGAAGAAATGCTCAACAGGCCCCAACTTTTTGAAAATGTGTAATATTCCTTCTTAGCATTTATCTCAATAGTGTCTAATGTTGTGTAATGTTGTAGAACCCTATATGAATATATGTCAACTTCCATTTTTTGTCATATTAAAACTCCAAATCATTCTGCGTTTGTGTTCTTAAAGACTTCACGTGCCAAACAGGCTTGGTCTCTAAAAATGTTACATAAATAAATACTGGCAATTGTTTAGTTAACAGTATATTTGATACATTACTGTTGTCATTATACTCAAGGAGTGACTGAAGACTTCCTAGAGTGTCAGCTCTTGAACCAAATCTTAGCGGTAGCACAACAGGGTGGTTAATAATATTCATACTCAGCAAATGTCTGTGCAGCGTCTATTGATTAATGCTGTAGAACCCTGTATGAATATGTCTACCTCCCATACTATTGCAGTCCTTTTACAATATCCACCTGTAAGACTACTATTATAAAATCACTCTGGGCGAGAACCCGGCTCATTCCCTCATTCATTCATTATCATCCAGGCGATACGATGCACAGTAAGCTCTCACAGTAGCAGTCTCTGTATGAATAGAGACACCTTTCTAGGTTAACTTGCCCCAGGGATTAAATAAGCACTTAGTCAACTGACCTTCCCCATGAAAGCTCTGATTAATATCACAGGTTCCCAGCATACCCCGTGCCTCTGAAATGAATATAGAAGGTTATGAAGCCTGGTGCTAAATTTGTATCTCTAACTTCTTAAGTATCAGAGTTGGATGAGTTCTTGGCAAAGCCTCTTTCCTCGCCAGCCAGCTCCGGGAAAAGTCCTATGGTCTGTATGTGTGCCTCTAGCAGTGCATGGCAGTTAGCAGTAATGTCTTCATAGCAGCTGCATATGGGAATAACTGTCTGTACCTTTTGCTTCATATTCATAAGTCATGGACTTATCTTGACTTGGTGCAAAATTTATTTTTTCTGTGGAAGCAGGTCATTGGTTTGGTAGAAATAGAAGTTCCTGATGAAAGCAGGTATAGAATGACAGCGTGGGATTCTTCTGTGCTGTGGCTACTGCAGGTTGTTCTTTATTCAACTAGAAATCAGCACCAGGACAAGTTCTGACCAGAACCAGGCACTATCTTCTAATGTCACCCTTCACCCATTCACCCATACTGCGTACCAGCACCCACTGATAGTGGTGGGAAGTGCCACTGGATTGATAGGGTAAAATGAGACCCTTTGCTGCTATGCTTCTGAAGATAATGATCTTGAGGCGCACAGGGCGGACTATATAGGTGTGCAGGTGCCATTGAAATCAATTTGAAGTATAAAGAAGGGCCTGATTGGTTGCTCTATTCTAGTGACAATTTTATGGCAAAAAATGTATTGTTAGCTAATGAGTCAATTTTGTATTTTGTATGGCTCTCAAAAGTACAGTAGCCTCAGTGATTGTGTTATTCAGGGGTCCATATATGAAGCAGTGAAAAGAGTGGAGAAGTGAGCCAGTGGAGACGTTACCCATGGCAACCAATCAGTGTTGAGGTAACATTTAGAAAGTGCATTCTATAAAATTATACTCAGCAGCTGATTGGTTGCCATGGGCAACTTCTCAACTTCTCCACTGGATCACTTCTCCACTCTTTTCACTGTTTCATGAATAGACCCCTTATAAATATCCAGATGGGTTTTGCTTTGATAGGAATTGTTGCATAGATGTTTGTTATCCTCTTCAGAAGATTAGATGTATCTTCTCCCACCCACCAAGTCTGATGGAAAAGCTTCTCATAGGTAACAGTATCTAAAGGTGGACCTCTGAACTCATCAGGGGCCTGGAGGGGAGGTGAGACATTAGATTGCCCACCTCTGCAGCAACCGGCCACTGGAGGATGGACTACATGGGCAGGTTCCCCCTAATGTATGGATATAGCGTTACACCTTTGGTCAGCACCCTTTAAGAGTACTTTGTATGTGAATATGATCTTCCCCTTTTGTGGTGTCAGGCGCTGTTCTTGTGAGTAAGCACATAGAATTCTGAGCCAAGATGGAGGCTCCTGGTGAGGTGTAGCTTGGTACTGTAGCAATTGAGGGTTTCCATCTGAGTGCATGTCACTTATGAGGAAAGTATCGGAGTGGTCTCCCTGTGTTTGTCACTCAGCTTTTTCTTTGAGTCTATAGTCTGCTTAGAGTTGTTAAATACCTAGCCTCATCTTTGGTATTGTAGGAGAAAAGTTTAAAAGTTTGAATGAATGAATGAATGGAATATAGGCACAGATTGCTATGATGGGGCTATTATCAAAAATTGGCTAGTGGGCTTGTACCCTGAAATGAGCTATGCGGACAAATAAATGCAATATGGCCCCGTATTATTTGTGGCTTGTAAATGAACCATAAGTTCTTCATGCAACAACCAGCACAGTTGAGTCTTCCTTTTACTTTATACAGCGCACTTCTTCAATGCTGGACACACAGGAACTGGACCAGGCCCTGTGAAGTAGGGACCAGGTCCCCAAGCATTAATTCCCTTTGAAGCAGGGATGGCCATCAGAAATTGATGGTCAGTAACCACTTTTCAATGGCTTACTTACCCCACTGTCCACAGCAGAGGTATTTTCACAAGCGCCCAAAGTTCACTGCGCCTGCACACTGGCTAACCATCAATGGTTAGACCACCATTTGGTTACATACCATTGTAAAGAAGGTTGCAGCCACCAATATTTGATGACCATCCCAACTTTCCTGATTTCAGCATTACAGTCCCAAGTTTAGGACTCTGGAAAGGGTGAGGCTTACATGGAACAAAGCTTGGGCTTACACGGAACGTGGAATAACATGGAAAATGGTGGAGCTTATATCAAAGAGGGTGGGCCTACATGGATGAGGGTGTGTCTTACATGGAAAAAGGTGGAGCTAACATGAAACAGGGTGGAATTACATGGAAAATGGTAGAGTTTACATGGAAGAGGTGGGACTTACATGGCAGAGCGTTGAGGCTTTTTGCGCCAAAGGGCATTTCGATAATTGGTGTGGGTTTCTGATAATTTTGGGCACTGTTTCCACGGATCAGACACTGGACTTGTTGGAAGATATGCAAGTTCTGGGAGTGCTGTGATTTGTTGGCTTGTAGAATGTGGGAAAGCATCATGTTCAAAGCTTTAATGCTTTAGTTAGCATTAGTACTGTGCCAATGCTATGCCTTTGGCATTACAGTCTGTGTACTAATTGTTAACATTCTACCCGTCAACAAACTAACTACTTGCCCAAGGACCATTCATTCTACTTCCCCTGGGAATCTTGGAGATTTCACCACAGGTGCTTCCACAGAGGAGAGAGTGTCCCTGTGCCTAGCAGGAACCAGAGATGTTCCCTACTCCCATCCCATCATAGTCAGAGCATGCTTCAATGGCCATTTCATACAATAAATGCAGTCATTGAATCTCAGTATCAGCAGCTATGCCAGCATACAGTATACATATTATAATTACCATATTAGGATGTAAGATATTATTTGGACTAATATTTTTTATAGACATAACAGGTACCCCTTTCAGATCTCCAATGCCGGATCCCACCCGGGAATTGGAAACGAGTCCTTCCCAGGTGGGATCCAGCATTGGAGACTCTCCTACCACTTTCGCTGGCAGTCCGACCCTGCAATATGCCGGGTCGGGTTGCCATAGCAGCTGGAAGATAATCTCATCTCCGCGCTGCCTCTCGCTATCTAGTAAACAGGTCCTGGGTCGCATCGACCCGGGAATCCGTTTACTCAAGCCACTGACCCGGTATTCAACCCGGGAATAACACTATTTATAACCCGGGTTGGATTACCGGGTCAGGCGACTCGGGAATTCGGACTTGGCGCTTTGACACCGCAAATTGGGGGTCATTCCGAGTTGATCGCACGTAGCAACTTTTTGCTGCTGGTGCGATCAACCTGACGCCGCCTATTGGGGAGTGTATTTTAGCATAGCAGGGCTACGAACGCTAGTGCAGCCCTGCTATGCTAAAAATGTTTCTAGCAAAACAAGACCAGCCCTAGACCCACTTACCATTTGTGACGGATCCAGCGATGCAGGTCCCGGATTTGACGTCAGACATCCGCCCTCAAAACGCCTGTACACGTCTGCGTTCGCTGGACCACTCCCGGAAAACGGTCAGTTGACGCCCCGACACGCCTTCCTCCTGTCAATCTTCTTGCGGTCGCCGCTGCGACCGCTTTCCTGGTTCCCGGCGTCGTTGCCCGGCAAGCAACGCCGCGCATGCGCAGTTCCGACCCGATCGCACCGCTGCGAAGAAGTGCGGCGTGCCATCAGGTCGGAATGACCACCATTGCCGGGTCGATACCGGGTTATTTGAGTGATGTGAAAGGAGTAAGATTGGCTTCACCCTTGTTTGGATGAGACGGTCCCGGGCTGCTGTTTACGTGGTCCTGATGACTTCATGTGCAATGAGAATATAAATAAGCCGGTATATTTACAGGACAGTGACCTCAGGGGAGCAGATGGATCGTTTTACAGCATTACTGCAGGACAACACCCGTCCACTTTACACACGACCTTCATTATGAGGACCTGGTCCAGTTGAGAATTGTTTGAAACACTGGTGGAGATTTATCAAAACTTGGAGAGTGATAAAGTGGAGAGAAATAAAGTGCCAACCAATCAGCTCCTAACTGTCATTCTTCAAACTCAGGGGCTCATTGATCAACAAGTGCAAAAACTTGTTATGAATGATAAAACTTGTTGCATATGATAAATAGAGCTCCAGCCAAAAGAGAAGAGACAAAAGAGTTTATTTACTAAGCAGAATGTTTTTAACGGCAATACTATCCACAAACAAAACATGGGGCCTAATTCTGAGTTGATCGCAGCAGCAATTTTGATAGCAATTGGGCAAAACCATTTGAACTGCAGGTGTGGCAGATATAACATTTGCAGAGAGAGTTAGATTTGGGTGGGTTATTTTATTTCTGTGCAGGGTAAATACTGGCTGCTTTATTTTTACACTGCAATTTAGATTTCAGTTTGAATGCACCCCACTCAAATCTATCTCTCTCTGCACATGTTATATCTGTCCCCCCTGCAGTGCACATGGTTTTGCCCAACTGCTAAAAAAAATCCTGCTGCGATCAACTTGGAATTACCCCCATGGTGTGGTTTGCTTTAAATTTCATTGCCGCTTTAAATTTCTTGCCTAAATGCGCCAAGAAAAGGCGGCTTGCTCAGTGAATTTACTCTAAATTCTGCATAGAATCCTAGATGCAGTTGACAGGTACATAGAGGTTGTTTTAATTGACCTTTTATTTTTATTTGTATTTAACAAGCTCTCAGTCACTGCATCAGCCGTTTAGTTACATGGAGAACACCGTAAGCACCAAATTGCTTTAACAGCATATTAGGCCCGATTCAGTAAGGATTGCAGTTTCTGCTAAAGAGCAGTTTCTGCAAGCAAATAGTTGGAAGAAATAGAAAAAAAAACCGCCCATCGTAAAAACTGTGAATGCATCGCAGTATGTGGCTGATCGCAAAACCATACGCAATTACCGGAATATCGAAGATTTTTCCGATCTGCGCCAGGCAAGGTCGTCCACAATTATTGCTAAACAAGAGGCAGGAGGTGGTCATCGCTGACGTCAGAGGCCCTCCTTAAAAACGCCTGGGCACACCTGCGTTTTTTCAGACACACCCAGAAAATGGTGGGTTTCCACCCAGAAACGCCAGCTTCCTGTCACTCAAACAGCGGCTGCATTGCGATCACAATGTGTATGCATTTTTAGTCGCTATTTTTGATAGAGCGTGCGCAGTTTGAACATTCAATAATCGGCAAGATTGTGTATCGCAAATTTTGCAATCCAACCCGAATTAGCCACATTGTTACCAAAATCCAGACCATTGGTGAACCTGCTTGGTGCAAGTGATTTCTCAGGAGGCTGTCACTGTCTTAGGACCTCATTCAGTAAGGATTGCAAAATTTGTGACTGGCAATCTGGCCGATTATCAAACGACTACACGTGTGCAGCGTTCGCATTGCGCACGCGTGAGTAAAAATTGCGACAGAAAATGCATACACATTGTGATCGCAATGCAGCCGCTGTTTGAGTGACAGGAAGACGGCGTTTCTGGGCGGAAACCTGCCGTTTTCTGTGTGTGTGTGTCTAAAAAAAAATGCAGGCGTGCCCAGGCGTTTTTAAGGAGGGCCTCTGACATCAGCCATGACACCCTCCAGCCTCTTGTGTCGCAAGAATTGTGGGCGACCTTGCTTCCAGTAATTGCGTATTGTTTTGCAATCAGACCGCTTACTGCGATGCATTCGTAATTTCTGCAATGGACGTTTTTTCTCTGTTTCTGGGCGGAAACTATTTGATCGCAGCACCTGCTTTTTAGCAGAAATTGCGATCCTTACTAAATAAGGGCCTCAGACAGCAATTTTTGTGGCATATTATTATTAGTATTATTATAATAAAGAAAAGTTATATTTAATAAAACATTCTTGAAGTTAATATGTAATAATGCCTACAATATTGTATAATGGGTTGATTCAGTTTTTCGCACAGTGGGCGATCAGGTAGTCACTGCACATGCGTATAAACCACAATGCGCACAGGCGTCGGACAACAACAAAGGGCATCGCCGGTCCGCGACAGGATGGTGCGAAAAATCCGATCGCACAGGCGTTCTCAAGGTGATTGACAGGAGGAGGCCGTTTGTGGGTGGTAACTGACCGTTTATTGGGAGTGTCCGGAAAAACGCAGGCGTACCCAAGTGTTTTCAGGGAGGGTGTCTGAGGTCAGCTCCGGCCCCGATCAGCCTGTTCTCATCGCACTGTAGGAGTAAGTCCTGGGCTGCGCACACACTGCACACAGTGGATTTTTGCAGCTCGGCGTACACTTGCACGGCGAATTTACACTCCCTCTGGGGGCAGCGACTATCTGAACGCAGGACAGCAAAGTTTGCAGCCCAGCAATCAGGTCTGAATCACCCCCAATATCTAATGATGCCTACAATAATGTATTTTAATAATGTCATTATATACTGTATATAGGGGGTCATTCCGAGTTGATCGCTAGCTGCATTTGTTCGTAGCGCAGCGATCAGGCTAAAAATCGGCAGTTCTGCACATGCGTATGCGCAGCTATGCGCAGCAATGCGCACGCGCGACGTATGGGCACAACAAATGATGTAGTTTTGCACAGGGTGTAGCGATGCATTTCAGTCGCACTGGTTGCCGCAGAGTGATTGACATGAAGTGGGCGTTTCTGGGTGGCAACTGACCGTTTTAAGGGAGTGTTTGGGAAAACGCAGGCGTGGCTGGGTGAATGCTGGCCGGGTGTGTGACAACAAATCCGGAACTGAATAGGCTGAAGTGATCGCAAGTAGGTTTTGAGCTACTCTGAAACTGCACAAAACATTTTTGCAGGCGCTCTGCGATACAACCGTACACACTTCTGCTAAGCTAAAATACACTCCCAGTGGGCGGCGGCATAGCGTTTGCACGGCTGCTAAAAACTGCTAGCGAATGACCCCGATGGTAAGGGATGAGAAAGGCACCATTGCAGTTGAAACCTCCATGATAACTATCTGAACTTGCAAATCCATGAAACAATGATCAGTGTTTTTTTTAATATTGTTTACTATGGTTAGCAGACAGGAGACACGCAGGTTCTGATTCAGAGTTGGATGAATCTCTGTGCACGAACGCAAATATCAAATTGGACGGAACTTGTCCGAATCTGTTTTTCTGTGAAATTGAGTGTTTCAGGGCGGCAACAATGTGGCTACAATGCAGGTGCACGGAACTGTGCTGACTTGTGGGAGTGCCGTTTGGGTGTCTCTAATGGGCCCTACACATATGGCGATGTGCCGCCGAGGTGCCCGACGGCCGATACGGCTGGCGGGCGACCCGACGGCGGGGAAGGGTAGTGACGGGGGGAGTGAAGTTTCTTCACTCCCCCGTCACCCGGCTGAGGCTCCATAGCAGTGCATGCTAATAAGGACGAGATCGTCCATATTGGCCTGCATGCATAAGCGACGGGGCACCAACGATGAACGAGCGCGGGGCCGCACATTGTTAATCGTTGGTGCCTACACACTGAATGATATGAACGAGTTCTCGCTCATTAATGAACGAGAACGTTCATATCGTTCAGTGAAATCTGCCAGTGTGTAGGGCCCATATAGTTCCATGCAAGTCCTGCGTACGGGGAAGGGAAGACTGTTTTTCACGGATGTCTTGCATCTAACTGGAGCAAGTGCTGCTTCTAATGATGACCATTGGGGTGTCCAGCAGAAAATCAGCGAGTGGCTTGGGTTTCTGCACATGCAAAAACCTTGAATAAGACCTACCTATTCTCGCATTAGTGGAAGGTACAGCCACTTTATGTGTGACCCAGAATCAGCCCTATAACGCTGTCCATTTTCCCTTAGTTTTATTCTTCAGGCTGAGAGGCTTTAAGATGCCCTTCTCCACAGCCTGCGTGTTCACAGCACAATCCCCACCCTCCTCCCCTCCTCTGCCATCATGGGAACACTGAGGAGCTTCCTGATTGGCTCTGACTTAGGGGTCTATTTATGGACGGAGATCAAGTGGACAGAGATAAAGTCCCAGCCAACCAGCTCCTAACTGTCATGTCACAGGCTGAGTTTGAAAAATGACAGTTAGGAGCTGATTGGCTGGTACTTTATCTCAGTGCACTTTATCACACTCCAAGACTTAGTAAATAGACCCCTTAATGATCAAGGTGCACTTTCTTCAGGAACATGCTTGAGCGCGGAAACCACTTGAATCAAAGTGAGAGATCTCGGGGCTGATTCAGAGGTAGATACACCACCACAAATGCCGTGACCTATTTTTAGCCTACTGAGACGTCCATACTCAGCGGCGCTATTCCGACACAGCATGTATTAAGACAAACCAACATGGCCGCCTGGATCAGTGCAACTACGTCTTTAGATTTAAAGAGCATCTGTTGTATTTAAAATACATGGTACACAGTGCAAATGGGATGTAAGTATTTCCGTATGTGCTTTTGTCTGGAATAGGCTCGTTAGGTACTCGCATCAGCCCCACTATGTAGGCAACAGATAGAGTAGAAGTACGGCACAGACTGAAAAGCAACTGTTATCCACATGAGACCGACATGTACTAAAATGCTTTATCTTCTCCCCAATATCCTTTATAGTCTCATCGGAAGTTTTCAGCCCCTCGTCATGGCCACCTGGGGTTTCTGCCCCACAAGCGCAGCAAGCGCCACCGCGGTAAAGTGAAGACGTGGCCCAAGGATGATCCTAGTAAACCGGTCCACCTCACAGCTTTCCTGGGGTACAAGGCCGGGATGACGCACACTCTGCGAGAGATCCACAGACCAGGCCTCAGTAAGTAGAGCAATGATTACATAGAAAGGATATACAGGATAACAGCCCCATATCTACACCGCTGTCTGTCATAGCAAAATCGGGATTGGGTAAAAACTGGAACGGTCTGGATCCCGGAATGCCGGACCTGACCGGCTATCCCAGCGAAATCTCATATCCTGGATAGTGATGAGTGGGTTCGGTTCCTCGGAATCCGAACCCCCCGGAACTTCACCCTTTTTACACGGGTCCGAGGCAGACTTGGATCCTCCCGCCTTGCTTGGTTAACCCGAGCGCGCCCGAACGTCATCATCCCGCTGTCGGATTCTCGTGAGATTCGGATTCTATATAAGGAGCCGCGCGTCGCCGCCATTTTTCACTCGTGCATTGGAAATGATAGTGAGAGGACGTGGCTGGCGTCCTCTCACTTTGTTTCAGGGGGCTGCAGTGCAAATATCTTTATTCTGGGGACCAGCAGTATTATATAGGAGGAGTACAGTGCAGAGTTTTGCTGACCAGTGACCACCAGTATTATACGTTCTCTGCCTGAAAAACGCTCCATATCTGTGCTGCATTGTAGTATATAGTAGGAGTACAGTGCATAATTTTGCTGACCACCAGTATATAATATATAGCAGTACGGTACAGAAGGCCACTGTTCTACCTACCTCTTTGTCGTCAAGTATACTATCCATCCATACCTGTGATGTATTTCAGTTTTGCACAGTTTGCTGACCACCAGTATATACTATATAGCAGTACGGTACAGAAGGCCACTGCTCTACCTACCTCTGTGTCGTCAAGTATACTATCCATCCATACCTGTGGTGCATTTCAGTTGTGCGCAGTATATATAGTAGTAGGCCATTGCTATTGATATATTACTGGCATATAATTCCACACATTAAAAAATGGAGAACAAAAATGTGGAGGGTAAAATAGGGAAAGATCAAGATCCACTTCCACCTCGTGCTGAAGCTGCTGCCACTAGTCATGGCCGAGACGATGAAATGCCATCAACGTCGTCTGCCAAGGCCGATGCCCAATGTCATAGTAGAGAGCATGTAAAATAAAAAAAAATAAAGCTCAGTAAAATGACCCAAAAATCTAAATCAGAATCGTCTGAGGAGAAGCGTAAACTTGCCAATATGCCATTTACGACACGGAGTGGCAAGGAACGGCTGAGGGCCTGGCCTATGTTCACGGCTAGTGGTTCAGCTTCACATGAGGATGGAAGCACTCATCCTCTTGCTAGAAAACTTAAAAGAGTTAAGATGGCAAAAGCACAGCAAAGAACTGTGCGTTCTTCTAAATCACAAATCCCCAAGGAGAGTCCAATTGTGTCGGTTGCGATGCCTGACCTTCCCAACACTGGACGGGAAGAGGTTGCGCCTTCCACCATTTGCACGCCCCCTGCAAGTGCTGGAAGGAGCACCTGCAGTCCAGTTCCTGATAGTCAAATTGAAGATGTCACTGTTGAAGTACACCAGGAAGAGGATATGGGTGTTGCTGGCGCTGGGGAGGAAATTGACAAGGAGGGTTCTGATGGTGAGGTGGTTTGTTTAAGTCAGGCACCTCTTTTTTTCTTTGCATCATGTGCTGTTTGGGGACTATTTTTTAAATCTGCCATCCTGTCTGACACTGCAGTGCCACTCCTAGATGGGCCAGGTGTTTGTGTCGGCCACTTGGGTCGCTTAGCTTAGCCATCCAGCGACCTTGGAGCACCTCTTTTTTTTCGTTGCATCATGTGCTGTTTGGGGACTATTTTTTGAAGTGCCATCCTGTCTGACACTGCAGTGCCACTCCTAGATGGGCCAGGTGTTTGTGTCGGCCACTTGGGTTGCTTAGCTTAGTCACACAGCCACCTCATTGCGCCTCTTTTTTTCTTTGCATCATGTGCTGTTTGGGGACTATTTTTTTGAAGTGCCATCCTGCCTGACACTGCAGTGCCACTCCTAGATGGGCCAGGTGTTTGTGTCGGCCACTTGGGTCGCTTAGCTTAGTCATCCAGCGACCTCGGTGCAAATTTTAGGACTAAAAATAATATTGTGAGGTGTGAGGTGTTCAGAATAGACTGAAAATGAGTGGAAATTATGGTTATTGAGGTTAATAATACTATGGGATCAAAATGACCCCCAAATTCTATGATTTAAGCTGTTTTTGAGGGGTTTTTGTAAAAAACACCCAAATCCAAAACACACCAGAATCCGACAAAAAAATTTCAGGGAGGTTTTGCCAAAACGCATCCGAATCCAAAACACGGCCGCGGAACCGAATCCAAAACCAAAACACAAAACCCGAAAAATGTCCGGTGCACATCACTAAGATTCCTGGAACAAAGAGATTCATACTCTGCAAAGCCTTCATAGGGTTTTTATTTATATTGAGTTGTTATTTGTTGTTAAGTTACAAGAAGGAAAGTACAGAAATTAAAGTTGTATGAAGGTGGAAATGCCCCCTAAAGTGGATGCCTTGGACATGACTGAACGTTAATGCAATGAAGCTGTTTACTAGCCATCCTAGTATTGCTTATTACATTGGTTCTCAACTCCAATCCTCAAGTACCCACAACATGTCATGTTTTCTGGATTTCTTTATATGGGATGTAGTTGGCATCCCGACATCCGGATCCTGATGGTCAGAGAACCGGCGCCGAAATCCCGACAGCTGTCACAATGCTGACGCCGGAATCATGACAGCCGACATCCAGAATGTAAGGATAGGCTGCAGTGGGGGGTGGGAGAAGGGTTAGGCTTAGGCTGCAGAAAGGGAGGGTTAGGGTTACGCTGCGGGGGGAGGTAGGGTTAGGGTTATGCTGTGGGATAGGAGGGTTAGGCTGCGGGAAGGGAGGGTTAGGGTTAGGCTGCGAGAAGGGAGGATTAGGCTGCAGGGGTGGTTAGGGTTATGCTGCGGGAAGAGAGGGTTAGGGTTATGCTGCGGGAGGGGAGAGTTAGGGTTATGATGTGGAAAGTAGAGATGAGCGCCTGAAATTTTTCGGGTTTTGGGTTTTGGGTTCGACCGCGTTTTGGCAAAACCTCACCGAATTTTTTTTGTCGGATTCGGGTGTGTTTTGGATTCGGGTGTTTTTTTAAAAAAACACTAAAAAACAGCTTAAATCATAGAATTTGGGGGTCATTTTGATCCCATATTATTATTAACCTCAAAAACCATAATTTCCACTCATTTTCAGTCTATTCTGAATACCTCACACCTCACAATATTATTTTTAGTCCTAAAATTTGCACCAAGGTCGCTGGATGACTAAGCTAAGCGACACTAGTGGCCGACACAAACACCTGGCCCATCTAGGAGTGGCACTGCAGTGTCACGCAGGATGTCCCTTCCAAAAAACCCTCCCCAATCAGCACATGACGCAAAGAAAAAAAGAGGCGCAATGAGGTAGCTGACTGTGTGAGTAAGATAAGCGACCCTAGTGGCCGACACAAACACCGGGCCCATTTAGGAGTGGCACTGCAGTGTCACGCAGGATGTCCCTTCCAAAAAAACCTCCCCAATCAGCACATGACGCAAAGAAAAAAAGAGGCGCAATGAGGTAGCTGACTGTGTGAGTAAGATTAGCGACCCTAGTGGCCGACACAAACACCGGGCCCATTTAGGAGTGGCACTGCAGTGTCACGCAGGATGTCCCTTCCAAAAAACCCTCCCCAATCAGCACATGACGCAAAGAAAAAAAGAGGCGCAATGAGGTAGCTGACTGTGTGAGTAAGATTAGCGACCCTAGTGGCCGACACAAACACCGGGCCCATTTAGGAGTGGCACTGCAGTGTCACGCAGGATGTCCCTTCCAAAAAACCCTCCCCAATCAGCACATGACGCAAAGAAAAAAAGAGGCGCAATGAGGTAGCTGACTGTGTGAGTAAGATTAGCGACCCTAGTGGCCGACACAAACACCGGGCCCATTTAGGAGTGGCACTGCAGTGTCACGCAGGATGTCCCTTCCAAAAAACCCTCCCCAATCAGCACATGACGCAAAGAAAAAAAGAGGCGCAATGAGGTAGCTGACTGTGTGAGTAAGATTAGCGACCCTAGTGGCCGACACAAACACCGGGCCCATTTAGGAGTGGCACTGCAGTGTCACGCAGGATGTCCCTTCCAAAAAACCCTCCCCAATCAGCACATGACGCAAAGAAAAAAAGAGGCGCAATGAGGTAGCTGACTGTGTGAGTAAGATTAGCGACCCTAGTGGCCGACACAAACACCGGGCCCATTTAGGAGTGGCACTGCAGTGTCACGCAGGATGTCCCTTCCAAAAAACCCTCCCCAATCAGCACATGACGCAAAGAAAAAAAGAGGCGCAATGAGGTAGCTGACTGTGTGAGTAAGATTAGCGACCCTAGTGGCCGACACAAACACCGGGCCCATTTAGGAGTGGCACTGCAGTGTCACGCAGGATGTCCCTTCCAAAAAACCCTCCCCAAACAGCACATGACGCAAAGAAAAAGAAAAGAAAAAAGAGGTGCAAGATGGAATTGTCCTTGGGCCCTCCCACCCACCCTTATGTTGTATAAACAAAACAGGACATGCACACTTTAACCAACCCATCATTTCAGTGACAGGGTCTGCCACACGACTGTGACTGATATGACGGGTTGGTTTGGACCCCCCCCAAAAAAGAAGCAATTAATCTCTCCTTGCACAAACTGGCTCTACAGAGGCAAGATGTCCACCTCATCATCACCCTCCGATATATCACCGTGTACATCCCCCTCCTCACAGATTATCAATTCGTCCCCACTGGAATCCACCATCTCAGCTCCCTGTGTACTTTGTGGAGGCAATTGCTGCTGGTCAATGTCTCCGCGGAGGAATTGATTATAATTCATTTTAATGAACATCATCTTCTACACATTTTCTGGATGTAACCTCGTACGCCGATTGCTGACAAGGTGAGCGGCGGCACTAAACACTCTTTCGGAGTACACACTTGTGGGAGGGCAACTTAGGTAGAATAAAGCCAGTTTGTGCAATGGCCTCCAAATTGCCTCTTTTTCCTGCCAGTATAAGTATGGACTGTGTGACGTGCCTACTTGGATGCGGTCACTCATATAATCCTCCACCATTCTTTCAATGGTGAGAGAATCATATGCAGTGACAGTAGACGACATGTCCGTAATCGTTGTCAGGTCCTTCAGTCCGGACCAGATGTCAGCATCAGCAGTCGCTCCAGACTGCCCTGCATCACCGCCAGCGGGTGGGCTCGGAATTCTGAGCCTTTTCCTCGCACCCCCAGTTGCGGGAGAATGTGAAGGAGGAGATGTTGACAGGTCGCGTTCCGCTTGACTTGACAATTTTCTCACCAGCAGGTCTTTCAACCCCAGCAGACTTGTGTCTGCCGGAAAGAGAGATCCAAGGTAGGCTTTAAATCTAGGATCGAGCACGGTGGCCAAAATGTAGTGCTCTGATTTCAACAGATTGACCACCCGTGAATCCTTGTTAAGCGAATTAAGGGCTCCATCCACAAGTCCCACATGCCTAGCGGAATCGCTCCGTGTTAGCTCCTCCTTCAATGTCTCCAGCTTCTTCTGCAAAAGCCTGATGAGGGGAATGACCTGACTCAGGCTGGCAGTGTCTGAACTGACTTCACGTGTGGCAAGTTCAAAGGGCATCAGAACCTTGCACAACGTTGAAATCATTCTCCACTGCGCTTTAGACAGGTGCATTCCACCTCCTATATCGTGCTCAATTGTATAGGCTTGAATGGCCTTTTGCTGCTCCTCCAACCTCTGAAGCATATAGAGGGTTGAATTCCACCTCGTTACCACTTCTTGCTTCAGATGATGGCAGGGCAGGTTCAGTAGTTTTTGGTGGTGCTCCAGTCTTCTGTACGTGGTGCCTGTACGCCGAAAGTGTCCCGCAATTTTTCTGGCCACCGACAGCATCTCTTGCACGCCCCTGTCGTTTTTTAAATAATTCTGCACCACCAAATTCAAGGTATGTGCAAAACATGGGACGTGCTGGAATTTGCCCATATTTAATGCACACACAATATTGCTGGCGTTGTCCGATGCCACAAATCCACAGGAGAGTCCAATTGGGGTAAGCCATTCCGCGATGATCTTCCTCAGTTGCCGTAAGAGGTTTTCAGCTGTGTACGTATTCTGGAAAGCGGTGATACAAAGCGTAGCCTGCCTAGGAAAGAGTTGGCGTTTGCGAGATGCTGCTACTGGTGCCGCCGCTGCTGTTCTTGCGGCGGGAGTCCATACATCTACCCAGTGGGCTGTCACAGTCATATAGTCCTGACCCTGCCCTGCTCCACTTGTCCACATGTCCGTGGTTAAGTGGACATTGGGTACAACTGCATTTTTTAGGACACTGGTGAGTCTTTTTCTGACGTCCGTGTACATTCTCGGTATCGCCTGCCTAGAGAAGTGGAACCTAGATGGTATTTGGTAACGGGGGCACACTGCCTCAATAAATTGTCTAGTTCACTGTGAACTAACGGCGGATACCGGACGCACGTCTAACACCAACATAGTTGTCAAGGCCTCAGTTATCCGCTTTGCAGCAGGATGACTGCTGTGATATTTCATCTTCCTCGCAAAGGACTGTTGAACAGTCAATTGCTTACTGGAAGTAGTACAAGTGGGCTTACGACTTCCCCTCTGGGATGACCATCGACTCCCAGCAGCAACAACAGCAGCGCCAGCAGCAGTAGGCGTTACACGCAAGGATGCATCGGAGGAATCCCAGGCAGGAGAGGACTCGTCAGAATTGCCAGTGACATTGCCTGCAGGACTATTGGCATTCCTGGGGAAGGAGGAAATTGACACTGAGGGAGTTGGTGGGGTGGTTTGCGTGAGCTTGGTTACAAGAGGAAGGGATTTACTGGTCAGTGGACTGCTTCCGCTGTCACCCAAAGTTTTTGAACTTGTCACTGACTTATTATGAATGCGCTGCAGGTGACGTATAAGGGAGGATGTTCCGAGGTGGTTAACGTCCTTACCCCTACTTATTACAGCTTGACAAAGGGAACACACGGCTTGACACCTGTTGTCCGCATTTCTGTTGAAATAGTTCCACACCGAAGAGCTGATTTTTTTGGTATTTTCACCAGGCATGTCAACGGCCATATTCCTCCCACGGACAACAGGTGTCTCCCCGGGTGCCTGACTTAAACAAACCACCTCACCATCAGAATCCTCCTGGTCAATTTCCTCCCCAGCGCCAGCAACACCCATATCCTCCTCATCCTGGTGTACTTCAACACTGACATCTTCAATCTGACTATCAGGAACTGGACTGCGGGTGCTCCTTCCAGCACTTGCAGGGGGCGTGCAAATGGTGGAAGGCGCATGCTCTTCACGTCCAGTGTTGGGAAGGTCAGGCATCGCAACCGACACAATTGGACTCTCCTTGTGGATTTAGGATTTCGAAGAACGCACAGTTCTTTGCGGTGCTACTGCTTTTGCCAGCTTGAGTCTTTTCATTTTTCTAGCAAGAGGCTGAGTGCCTCCATCCTCATGTGAAGCTGAACCACTAGCCATGAACATAGGCCAGGGCCTCAGCCGTTCCTTGCCACTCCGTGTGGTAAATGGCATATTGGCAAGTTTACGCTTCTCCTCCGACAATTTTATTTTAGGTTTTGGAGTCCTTTTTTTACTGATATTTGGTGTTTTGGATTTGACATGCTCTGTACTATGACATTGGGCATCGGCCTTGGCAGACGACGTTGCTGGCATTTCATCGTCTCGGCCATGACTAGTGGCAGCAGCTTCAGCACGAGGTGGAAGTGGATCTTGATCTTTCCCTAATTTTGGAACCTCAACATTTTTGTTCTCCATATTTTAATAGGCACAACTAAAAGGCACCTCAGGTAAACAATGGAGATGGATGGATACTAGTATACAATTATGGACGGACTGCCGAGTGCCGACACAGAGGTAGCTACAGCCGTGAACTACCGTACTGTGTCTGCTGCTAATATAGACTGGTTGATAAAGAGATGTCGTAGTATGTATGTATGAAGAAGAAAGAAAAAAAACCCACGGTTAGGTGGTATACAATTATGGACGGACTGCCGAGTGCCGACACAGAGGTAGCCACAGCCGTGAACTACCGTACTGTACTGTGTCTGCTGCTAATATAGACTGGTTGATAAAGAGATGTAGTAGTATGTATGTATAAAGAAGAAAGAAAAAAAAACCACGGGTAGGTGGTATACAATTATGGACGGACTGCCGAGTGCCGACACAGAGGTAGCCACAGCCGTGAACTACCGTACTGTACTGTGTCTGCTGCTAATATAGACTGGTTGATAAAGAGATGTCGTAGTATGTATGTATGAAGAAGAAAGAAAAAAAAACCACGGTTAGGTGGTATACAATTATGGACGGACTGCCGAGTGCCGACACAGAGGTAGCCACAGCCGTGAACTACCGTACTGTACTGTGTCTGCTGCTAATATAGACTGGTTGATAAAGAGATGTCGTAGTATGTATGTATAAAGAAGAAAGAAAAAAAAAACACGGTTAGGTGGTATACAATTATGGACGGACTGCCGAGTGCCGACACAGAGGTAGCCACAGCCGTGAACTACCGTACTGTACTGTGTCTGCTGCTAATATAGACTGGTTGATAAAGAGATGTCGTAGTATGTATGTATGAAGAAGAAAGAAAAAAAAACCACGGTTAGGTGGTATACAATTATGGACGGACTGCCGAGTGCCGACACAGAGGTAGCCACAGCCGTGAACTACCGTACTGTACTGTGTCTGCTGCTAATATAGACTGGTTGATAAAGAGATGTCGTAGTATGTATGTATAAAGAAGAAAGAAAAAAAAAACCACGGTTAGGTGGTATACAATTATGGACGGACTGCCGAGTGCCGACACAGAGGTAGCCACAGCCGTGAACTACCGTACTGTACTGTGTCTGCTGCTAATATAGACTGGTTGATAAAGAGATGTAGTAGTATGTATGTATAAAGAAGAAAGAAAAAAAAACCACGGGTAGGTGGTATACAATTATGGATGGACTGCCGAGTGCCGACACAGAGGTAGCTACAGCCGTGAACTACCGTACTGTGTCTGCTGCGACTGGATGATAAATAATGATATAAAAAATATATATATATCACTACTGCAGCCGGACAGGTATATATATTATATAATGACGGACCTGCTGGACACTGTCTGTCAGCAGAATGAGTTTTTTATAGAATAAAAAAAAAAACACCACACAAGTGAAGTCACACGACGAGTGTTTAACTTTTTCAGGCAATCACAATATAGTATACTACTAACTATACTGGTGGTCAGTGTGGTCAGGTCACTGGTCAGTCACACTGGCAGTGGCACTCCTGCAGCAAAAGTGTGCACTGTTTAATTTTAATATAATATGTACTCCTGGCTCCTGCTATAACCTATAACTGGCACTGCAGTGCTCCCCAGTCTCCCCCACAATTATAAGCTGTGTGAGCTGAGCACAGTCAGATATATAATATATACATAGATGATGCAGCACACTGGGCTGAGCAGTGCACACAGATATGGTATGTGACTGTCTTGTACTCCTGGCTCCTGCTATAACCTATAACTGGCACTGCAGTGCTCCCCAGTCTCCCCCACAATTATAAGCTGTGTGAGCTGAGCACAGTCAGATATATAATATATACATAGATGATGCAGGCATGCAGCACACTGGGCTGAGCAGTGCACACAGATATGGTATGTGACTGAGTCACTGTGTGTACCGTTTTTTTCAGGCAGAGAACGGATATATTAAATAAAACAACTGCACTGCTGGTGGTCACTGTGGTCAGTCACTAAACTCTGCACTCTCTTCTACAGTATCAGCCTCAGGTCAATCTCTCTCTCTCTCTCCTAATCTAAATGGAGAGGACGCCAGCCACGTCCTCTCCCTATCAATCTCAATGCACGTGTGAAAATGGCGGCGACGCGCGGCTCCTTATATAGAATCCGAGTCTCGCGAGAATCCGACAGCGTCATGATGACGTTCGGGCGCGCTCGGGTTAACCGAGCAAGGCGGGAAGATCCGAGTCGCTCGGACCCGTGAAAAAAAACATGAAGTTCGTGCGGGTTCGGATTCAGAGAAACCGAACCCGCTCATCTCTAGTGGAAAGGGAGGGTTAGGGTTAGGCTGCAGTTGGGGAGTTAGGGTTAGGCTGCGGGAAGGGAGGGTTAGGGTTAGCCTGCACTGGGGATTAGGGTTAAGCTACAGGAAAGGATGGTTAGGATTAGGCTGCGGGAAGGGAGGGTTAGGTTGCAGGGGGTGTTAGGGTTATACTGCTGGAAGGGAGGGTTAGGGTTAGGCTGCAGTGGGGATTAGGGTTAAGATGCGGGAAGAGAGGGTTAGGGTTAGGCTGCGGGATGGTGGGTTAGGGTTAGGCTGCAGGAGGGGGGGGGGTAGGGTTTATACTGTGGGAAGGGAGGGTTAGGGTAAGAGTAAGGCTACGGGAAGGGAGGGCTAGGGTTAGGCGGTGGGAAGGGAGGGTTAGGGTTATGCTGCGGGAAGGGAGGGTTAGGGTTAGGCTGCAGGGGAGATGGTTAGGGTTATGCTGCTGGAAGGGAGGGTTATGATGTGGAAAGGGAGGGTTAGGGTTAGGCTGCAGTTGGGGAGTTAGGGTTAGGCTGCGGGAAGGGAGGGTTAGGGTTAGGCTGCACTGGGGGTTAAGGTTAAGCTACAGGAAAGGATGGTTAGGGTTAGGCTGCGGGAAGGGAGGGTTAGGTTGCAGGGGGTGTTAGGGTTATACTGCTGGAAGGGAGGGTTAGGCTGCAGTGGGGATTAGGGTTAAGCTGCGGGAAGGGAGGGTTAGGGTAAGAGTAAGGCTACGGGAAGGGAGGGCTAGGGTTAGGCGGTGGGAAGGGAGGGTTAGGGTTATGCTGCGGGAAGGGAGGGTTAGGGTTAGGCTGCAGGGGAGATGGTTAGGGTTATGCTGCGGGAAGGGAGGGTTATGATGTGGAAAGGGAGGGTTAGGGTTAGGCTGCAGTTGGGGAGTTAGGGTTAGGCTGCGGGAAGGGAGGGTTAGGGTTAGGCTGCACTGGGGGTTAAGGTTAAGCTACAGGAAAGGATGGTTAGGGTTAGGCTGCGGGAAGGGAGGGTTAGGTTGCAGGGGGTGTTAGGGTTATACTGCTGGAAGGGAGGGTTAGGCTGCAGTGGGGATTAGGGTTAGGCTGCGGGAAGGGAGGGTTAGGGTTAGGCTGCGGGATGGTGGGTTAGGGTTAGGCTGCAGGGGGGGGGGTTATACTGTGGGAAGGGAGGGTTAGGGTTAGGCTATGGGAAGGGAGGGCTAGGGTTAGGCTGTAGGAAGGAATGGTTAGGGTTATGCTGCGGAAAGGGAGGGTTAGGGTTAGGCTGCAGTTGGGGAGTTAGGGTTAGGCTGCGGGAAGGGAGGGTTAGGGTTAGGCTGCACTGGGGGTTAGGGTTAAGCTACAGGAAAGGATGGTTAGGGTTAGGCTGCGGGAAGGGAGGGTTAGGTTGAAGGGGGTGTTAGGGTTATACTGCGGGAAGGGAGGGTTAGGGTTAGGCTGCAGTGGGGATTAGGGTTAAGCTGCGGGAAGGGAGGGTTAGGGTTAGGCTGCGGGATGGTGGGTTAGGGTTAGGCTGCAGGGGGGGAGGGCTAGGGCTAGAGTTATACTGTGGGAAGGGAGGGTTAGGCTGCAGGTAGGGAGGGCTAGGGTTAGGCTGCGGGGAGGGAGGGTTAGGGTTAGGCTGCAGGAAGGGAGGGCTAGGGTTAGGCTGCGGGAAGGGAGGGCTAGGGTTAGGCTGCGGGGAGGGAGGGTTAGGGTTAGGCTGCAGGAAGGGAGGGCTAGGGTTAGGCTGCGGGAAGGGAGGGTTAGGGTTAGGCTGCAGTAGGTGTTAGGGTTAAGCTGCGGGGAGGGAGGGCTAGTGGGAGGGAAGGGGGTAGGTTAGAATACTAAACATAAAAGTGTTGGGATCCTGGCCGTCGGGATGCCGGTATTCTAAGCACTGGAACCCACACAACCCATTTATTCATACACAGATAGGTTAATCTATTTTTACGAGTCAAGAATGTTATCTCACCTGTTTTCACAGACAGAAATCCTGAGAATATTACCTATTGGGGGTACTATTGGAGAGTAATACAATAGAGTAGTTGCCCAACCAATCATCTTATAACTGTCATTTCAAAGACTGTGCTATATAAATAACAGAAGATGATTGGATGCTTTGGCCAACTTCTCCACTATATGACTCTCCAATGTTTGAGACATCTCCCCCTGTGTATATTGATGTAAATTATTATCCAGATAAATTCAACTGTTAGAAATTATTATTTTTTTCCATCACCTCAGAGATTTCCAAGCGGGAGGAGGTGGAAGCCGTGACGATCATAGAGACACCCCCAATGATTGTGGTGGGCATAGTGGGGTACGTAGAGACCCCTCGGGGCTTGCGGAGTCTGAAGACCATATTTGCAGAGCACATCAGCGATGAGTGCAGGAGACGCTTCTACAGGAACTGGTGAGAGCAGGGGGAAATGCACGATTTCTGGAGGGGTGAGGGGAGGGGGGGGGGGGTTCCAAATGTTTGATTTTAGAGTGATTGTCGCCAGCTCATGAAGGATGCATAATTGGCATGTAACAAGCTACAGTATGTATACCTACTGATCACGGTAAGCAACTTGGGATGTACAGCAGCTCCATTCCACCCTTTATGCTGTATGTAGTAGCCGCTGGCCAGGCTGTGGAGAAGGGGGGTTTCTGGGCAACTGGAAACCCCCCTGTATTTGCCTATGGGTGAGAACAATCAGAGCAATCTTACATCTGGCCTTATTTTACAATCTCCTTTATTCTGCAGGTACAAGAGCAAGAAAAAGGCCTTTACCAAATATTGTAAAAAATGGCAGGATGCGGAAGGCAAGAAGCACCTGGAAAAGGACTTTGCAACCATGAAGAAGTACTGCAAGGTCATCCGGGTCATCGTGCACACCCAGGTGAGGAGCGTTGGTGGACGAAGGGCAGGAGACTGGCTCATGAGCTCAGTAGTTTGAATCGTTTTCTCTTTGAGTCAGTGTTCTGACTATCTGCCCCATGCAGATGAAACTGCTGTCCTTGCGGCAGAAGAAGGCCCACGTGATGGAGATCCAGCTGAATGGTGGAACCATGGCCGAGAAGGTAGACTGGGCCCACGAGAAGCTGGAGAAGCAGATCCCAGTCACCACTGTCTTCTGCAAGGATGAGATGATCGATGTCATTGGAGTCACCAAGGGGAAAGGGATGAAAGGTGACTACATATAGAGATTGTCGACAGCGCTTACTAGATCTGTCGTTGAAACCTAGGGCCTAATTCAGATCTGATCGCAGCAGCAAATTTGTTAGCAAATGGGCCAACCATGGTGGTCATTCCGAGTTGTTTGCTAGCTGTTTTCGTTCGCCGTGCAGCGTTTAGGCAAAAAAGCGGCACTTCTGCGCATGCGTATGCGGCGCAATGCGCATGCGCAACGTACTTTTACAACAGCTGATGCTTTTTCACACAAGTTCTAGCGAAGCTTTTCAGTCATACTGCTGGCCGCAGAATGATTGACAGGAAAGGGGCGTTTCTGGGTGTCAACTGACCGTTTTCAGGGAGTGTGCTGAAAAACGCAGACGTGTCAGATACAATCGCAGGCGTGCCTGGGAAAACGCAGGCGTGGCTGGGCAAACGCAGGGCGTGTTTGTGACGTCAAAACAGGAACTGAACAGTCTGAAGTGATTGCAAGCTAGGAGTAGGTCTGAAGCTACTATGAAACTGCTCAAAAATATTTTGGTGCCGCACTGCGATCCTTTCGTTCGCACTTCTGCTAAGCTAAGATACACTCCCAGAGGGCGGCGGCTTAGCATTTGCACGGCTGCTAAAAGCAGCTAGCAAGCGAACAACTCGGAATGAGGGCCCATGTGCACTGCAGAGAGTTAGATTTGGGTGGGGTGTGTTCAAACTGATGTCTAAACTGCAGTGTAAAAATAAAGCAGCCAGTATTTACCCTGCACAGAAACAATATAACCCTCCCAAATTTAACTCTCTCTGCACATGTTACATCTGCCCCACCACAGTGCACGTGGTTTTGCCCATTTGGTAACAAATTTGCTGCTGCGATCAGATCTGAATTAGGCCCTTAGGGGGTCATTCTGACCTGATCGTAGCTACGATCATCTTCCCAGCACAGCGCCAGTCCGCCCCGCATGTTCGGCCGCCCCCCGAGGCACAAGTACAAAAGTATCGCACAGCGGCGATGCTTTTGTACTTGTAGAGTAACTCCCAGCCAGCGGGTCTGGGACTCCAGGTCGACAACAAAAAGGTCGACACACCTTAGGTCGACACCAATTGGTCGACACACCTTAGGTCGACGTGGACAAAAGGTCGACGTGGACAAAAGGTCGACAGGAACAAGGTCGACGTAGAAAACGGTCGACATGAGTTTTTTATGTTTTTTTGGTGTCGTTTTCTTCATAGAGTGACCGGGAACCCCAGTTAGTGCACCGCGTCCCCCACATGGCTCGCTTCGCTCGCCATGCTTCGGGCATGGTGCCTTCGCTCGGCACAGATTACCGTTCCAATCGTAGTCCACGTGGATCGTTAAGTATGAAAAGGTTCCAAAAAAGAAAAAAATTGTGAAAAACTCATGTCGACCTTTTTCCATGTCGACCTTGTTCCTGTCGACCTTTTGTCCATGACGACATTGTGCACACGTCGACCTAAGGTGTGTCGACCAATTGGTGTCGACCTAAGGTGTGTCGAGCTTTTTGTTGTCGACCTGGAGTCTGGATACCCCAGCCAGCGCAGCTCCTGCGGCTGGCTGGGAGCTACTCGTCACTGCCCGGCTCACTGCGGCTGTGTGTGACGTCACGCAGCCGCTGCGGCCTGCCTCCCGCACGGTCCAGCCATGCGTACGTTGGCCGGATCGCGCTCACAAAACGGCGGCCAAACGCCATCGTGCCGTCCCCTCCCGCCCAGCGGCCACCTCTGCCTGTCAATCAGGCAGAGGCGATCGCTAGGCAACGACAGCCGTCGGCTGTCAGCCATACGCCGGTGCACTGCGGCGCTGGCGCATGCGCAGTTCTGACCTGAACGCTGCGAAGAACTGCAGCGAGCGTTCAGGTCAGAATGACCCCCTTAGTGCATTGCTATCAGTTGTACACATAGGGGAGTCAATCGGTCAACACCATATGGTCGACACTGTCAAATGGTTGACAGGTTCAAATGGTCGACATGATAATGGCATACCCTCCAACATTTTACGCATAAAAAGCTGTACAAATTAGAAAAGGGGGCGTGGCCACGGGTAAAGGGGGGGTGGCCACGTCCCTTTTCCTATACTTTTAATGGAAGTTTGGAGAGTCAAAAGTCGGTACAGACCATAAAAAAGGTCCTGTACCTGCCAAAAAGGTACAGGTGGAGGGTATGTAATGGTTGATACAAGTTTGTTTGTTTTCTTGCATTTCTATCAACTTTTTCATACTTTACCATCTTCTATAAAGCCATTTACTGAAATGTTCTGGTTTATGGTACCGTCAGTATACTCATTCTTTACCACTCAGGTGTAACCTCACGCTGGCACACTAAGAAGTTACCCCGTAAAACACACAAGGGGCTGCGCAAGGTGGCTTGTATCGGAGCATGGCATCCAGCTCGTGTTGCCTATACCATAGCCCGGGCTGGCCAAAAGGGCTACCACCATCGAACCGAGATCAACAAGAAGGTAACTCATAGATATACCTGTAACAGACGGATGTAAAAACAACGCCCCTTAGTGATCTATAGACAACCTGAGCAATGTATAATACACTTATTATGAGACTTTCCATCTGTTGGAAGTGCTATGTGTGCAGATGTTGATACTAAAGCCTTTTATAGGCAAACACCAGTTACTAGACCAGTGGTGTTGTTGTTTTTTTGAAAGATAGCAGGTGCAGCCGTACTCACTGTTACACACTGGTTCTCATGGGGTGGTGCTTCAGTGGAGCAGTGTGTCATACAGCTCACTAGCCAGTCAGTGTATGTAGGCACTGGGAAGTGCTGCAGGGGCACCGGAATCCTTGTGGATTGCAGGTAATCCCAGGATGTATCTTTCACTGTGATGCTCTAACACAGTCCTACACAGTCTGCCTCCCGCACCTGCTCAGTAGTGATCTTGGCATCCATCTTGGGATAGGGCTTGAAGCCTCCCTGTAGAACAGGAAGACTGGAGTCTGTGTGGTAGAGCACTCCTCTTATAACACTACGAAATCAGATTTCACACCTCACCATTCAATAGACTGCTTTTATGTGTCTCTTTCCCATAATCCCTTTATCTCTTGCCAGAGCCTTGTGCTCGCACAATACAATAGATATGGTGCATGACGTAGTGGCTGGAGAGTGGGGAGTGATTATAGGACATCCTTGGAGATAAATCAGGGTCCAGAAAGCAGGCAACGAGGTAAATGTAACACCCCGTCTGAGCACCTGACATTAATTAACCAGACGACACCCTACGCATTTTTATATCGGAGCGCAGTGGTGGTGGCACAAACTATGGGGCTGATTCTAAATTGGGGGGAGGAAGTGCCTTTGCACCTTGGTAAAACCATGTTGCGTCACAGGTGGGGGAAAGTTATAATTTGGGAGGTGTGTGACCAAACTCAAGCTGAAATTACAGTGTAAGTATATATATATAGAGGCCCCTTCCTTCAACATGGCTTGTCTAAGGGAAAAGTTACCTGTGTTTTTTTGGCTTTGCCCCTCTGGGATCCGGTCTGAAGGTCGACAATGTTTAGGTCGACCACTATAGGTCGACAGTCACTAAGTCGACAGGGATGGGAGGTCGACATGGTTTCTATGTCGACATGTGCTAGGTATACAGGTCAAAAGGTCAACATGAGTTTTTCACTTTTTTTCTTTTTTTGAACTTTTTCATATTTAACGATCCACGTGGACTACGATTGGAACGGTAATCTGTGCCGAGCGAAGCGAGGCACCTTGCCCGAAGCATGGCGAGCGAAGCGAGCCCTGTGAGGGGACATGGTGCACTAATTGGGGTTCTACGAAGATCACTCTACGAAGAAAACGACAAAAACAAACAAACCTCATGTCGACCTTATGACCTGTCGACCTAGCACATGTCGACCTATAAACCCTGTCGACCGTCCATCCCTGTCGACCTAGTGACTGTCGACCTATAGTGGTCAACCTAAACATTGTCGACCTAGACAGTGTCGATTTGATCATCCACACCCGCCCCTCTATCAGTGTTAGCTTCACTGTCTACATTAATATTGCATACTGGAGAAAATAAGACATAGCATTGCATCTGTGGTTAGTTACATGACAATACACAGCTGCCTGAAAATAAATGTACCAGAGTGACTACTCGATTTGCACGAAGTGCTCTGCATCATTAGCCGGGACTACTTTCCCTAAGTCACGTCAGGCTCGTTATTACACATCAGCAGGATACTTACCTCGCATCTCACTGCATGCAACCTTTATGTTTTCCCCACAGATTTATCGTATTGGCCGAGGTATACATATGCAGGATGGTAAAATTGTGAAGAACAATGCGGCAACACAGTACGATATCACAGACAAGTCCATTACACCTTTGGTGCGTATACAGTGAGGCGTGCCTACCCTCTTAGAGCGTTTTCCAAATTGTTGGATGTATTTTGCAGCCTGAACCGCGTATGTAGTTACCCCAATACTCCATACAAAATAAATTCATAACAAGTGGGGGTTAGGACTGGCGCAAAGGTTAATGTGCAAATAAATATACAGTGCAAATATGTGATGGGACATTACAAACTAGGGCACGAGGCACTGTGGGGTAAATTAACTATAGCTTTCAATACAGAGAATTGGCGATGTTGCCTAAAGCAACCAATCAAATGCTGTCTATCATTTCTCTATTGCTTTTTAGAAAATGATAGACAGCATCTGATTGGTTGCTATAGGCAACATCACCAATTCTCTGTTTTAGAAGCTTTAGTAAATGTACCACTGTGTGTAGGTCACGTCACACTTTTATCATATTCCATCTCCTTCTCATTTTATCCCCAGGGAGGTTTCCCACACTACGGGCAAGTGAACAATGATTTTGTCATGCTTAAAGGCTGCGTTGTGGGGAGTAAGAAGCGGGTTCTTACTCTCAGGAAGGTGAGTGTTATGGAGACGATCCCAGTCATCCAATCAGTCGCGGGTTTACAAAGCTGCGTATAAAACTGCCAGTGCTGTGCTCCCCCCTCTGTTTGGTGTGTATGTGTGTGAATCCCCTTCTCCTGCATTCTGTTAGCGCTTGACAGTATTTCCTATTACTGTTTCATGTCTCAGGCCTGCTGATGTGCAATGTTTTACCTTTTTATTCTATTTTGTATGATTACAACAGTGTACAGGTTTACAATAAAGTATGGAGAGTGATAGATTGCACGGTGATAAAGTACCAACCAATCAGCTCCTGTCATTTTCCAAACACAGCCTGTAACATGGGAGTTGGTTGGTTGGTACTTTAGCACCGTGCTGTTTATCACTCTCCAAGGCTTGATAAATCTGATATTACCTAGATCAGAATCAGATATACATCATTAGAGCTGGTCGGCACAGGACCTTTAGCTCCCTGAGGCCGCCCTATCCGCTACTCCCACCTGTAACATATTGTAGCTGTGCTAGACCTGTGACAGAGGAGATATGGTAGCCCTAGTCTACACCAGTAATCTTGTTGGGGGTTTGACTTAGTAACGGACCATGTTTTATTTAGATGGTGGAATCCAGTAAGCTCCAAAAAAGTCAGGAGGTTGTATTGTATCAGGCCGCAACAGCCCAGCCCAATCCATTCTAAATCGGTGGTAGGAAGCACGGCTGGATGTAAATGGCACGATCGATTGGCTGAGAGGCTTTCGCTCAACTGGCCAGTGTGTCTGAGAGAAATATGCTTCATCTTACATTTTACAATTTCCCTGTTTTATTAAATGAGCTAAGAAAAATAAAGCAAGTACTCTGCAAGGAAAGAATTGGCTCCCAATATCTGCCAGCTACAGGCAGAGAAAAACAAAAGGGATTTTCCCACGCACTCTGCTGGCTGTTAGTAAGAAGAACTATATACTATGTAATAATAGAAAATGTAGAGCTCTTCGTTACATATGTTTTGCTACAGGCAGAGGACTGCTGATCTGCTGATCCAAACGCTAAGGGCGGTATCCAATTAGCCGCAAAATCACATAATTTTTTTGCGCAACTTTTTTGCGTATATCATGCGAAAATTGCCATGAAAATGGCTTTTCATGGGTATGTGCGCTCCAGTTTTACGCCCTGTCATATTCCAAATGTGCGAAAACGGGGGGGGGGGGGGGGGGGAAATAAGTGAAAAATCAGGGTGAAAATGGGGAAATCAGCCTGTACCTCAAAAAATGCTAAACTAACATAGGACAACAGTATAGAAGTGTATTATAGGTCATATTAAATACATTTGGGGTACTTAAATTGGGTCAAATGGCTGTTACATGTATTTTTCTTTTAAATGGAAAAATATTATAAAGCTATTTTTTTTTCCAGTAAAATGAGTGCTGAAATTGAATTCGGGGTACATAAAAATAGGCATAAATATATATTTGGGTCATTTTATGGGACTTTAAAAAAAAGTGTAAACAGACTGACTACTCCCACCTGCTAGACTAAAAACACTTGTCCCACTCATAAAGCACCCCAATATACCTATCCTATACCTTGAACCCCAAATTCCATCACTTTGCACTGTCTCACTCCAAAAACTGGTCAATTAAAATTAATAAAAAACTTCTAGGTGCCTAATTATTCATTAGGGAGGGTGTCCCAGGGTTCTGAACCAAACCCCTTTTTTTATCAAACATTTTTACCTTAAAATATGGATTTCGCCAACTTTTCACCTGCTCAGAGAAGGTAAAGTGAGATTCGCAGTAAAATTATTGGGTGAAAACTTTTCACAGCTAATTGGATAGGGGTTTTTTGCTATTCGAGGTAAAAATCTGTTTTTTTGCGTGAAAACAGGTTATCGTGGTTAATAGAATACCCCCCTAAATGTGATGATGGGTAATGGGGAAAAATAAGATTTTACTCACCGGTAAATCTATTTCTCGTAGTCCGTAGTGGATGCTGGGGACTCCGTAAGGACCATGGGGAATAGCGGCTCCGCAGGAGACTGGGCACAGCTAAGAAAGATTTAGGACTACCTGGTGTGCACTGGCTCCTCCCACTATGACCCTCCTCCAGACCTCAGTAAGGATACTGTGCCCGGAAGAGCTGACACAATAAGGAAGGATTTTGAATCCCGGGTAAGACTCATACCAGCCACACCAATCACACCGTATAACTCGTGATAATATACCCAGTTAACAGTATGAACACAACAGAGCCTCTCAAAAGATGGCTCAACAATAACCCTTGTAGTTAACAATAACTATATACAAGTATTGCAGACAGTCCGCACTTGGGACGGGCGCCCAGCATCCACTACGGACTACGAGAAATAGATTTACCGGTGAGTAAAATCTTATTTTCTCTGACGTCCTAGTGGATGCTGGGGACTCCGTAAGGACCATGGGGATTATACCAAAGCTCCCAAACGGGCGGGAGAGTGCGGATGACTCTGCAGCACCGAATGAGAGAACTCAAGGTCCTCCTCAGCCAGGGTATCAAATTTGTAGAATTTTGCAAACGTGTTTGCCCCTGACCAAGTAGCAGCTCGGCAAAGTTGTAAAGCCGAGACCCCTCGGGCAGCCGCCCAAGAAGAGCCCACTTTCCTCGTGGAATGGGCTTTTACAGATTTAGGCTGCGGCAGGCCAGCCACAGAATGCGCAAGCTGAATTGTGCTACAAATCCAGCGAGCAATAGTCTGCTTTGAAGCAGGAGCACCCATCTTGTTTGGTGCATACAGGATAAATAGCGAGTCAGTTTCCTGACTCCAGCCGTCCTGGAAACATAAATTTTCAAGGCCCTGACTACGTCCAGTAACTTGGAGTCCTCCAAGTCCCTAGTAGCCGCAGGCACCACGATAGGTTGGTTCAAGTGAAAAGCTGATACCACCTTAGGAAGAAACTGGGGACGAGTCCTCAATTCTGCCCTATCCATATGGAAAATCAAATAGGGGCTTTTACATGACAAAGCCGCCAATTCTGACACACGCCTTGCCGAAGCCAAGGCCAAAAGCATGACCACTTTCCACGTGAGATATTTTAAATCCACGGTTTTGAGTGGCTCAAACCAATGTGACTTTAGGAAACCCAACACCACGTTGAGGTCCCACGGTGCCACTGGAGGCACAAAAGGAGGCTGAATATGCAGCACTCCCTTGACAAATGTCTGAACTTCAGGCAGTGAAGCCAGTTCTTTTTGGAAGAAAATCGACAAAGCCGAAATCTGGACCTTAATGGAACCCAGTTTTAGGCCCATAGTCACCCCTGACTGTAGGAAGTGCAGAAATCGACCTAGCTGGAATTCCTCCGTTGGGGCCTTCCTGGCCTCACACCACGCAACATATTTTCGCCATATGCGGTGATAATGTTGTACGGTTACATCTTTTCTAGCTTTAATATGCGTAGGAATGACTTCCTCCGGAATACCCTTTTCTTTTAGGATCCGGTGTTCAACCGCCATGCCGTTAAACGCAGCCGCGGTAAGTCTTGGAACAGACAGGGCCCCTGCAGCAGCAGGTCCTGTCTGAGCGGCAGAGGCCATGGGACCTCTGAGATTAATTCTTGAAGTTCCGGGTACCAAGACCTTCTTGGCCAATCTGGAACAATGAGAATAGTTCTTACTCCTCTTTTCTTTATTATCCTCAGTACCTTGGGTATGAGAGGAAGAGGAGGGAACACATAAACCGACCGGTACACCCACGGTGTCACTAGAGCGTCCACAGCTATCGCCTGAGGGTCTCTTGACCTGGCGCAATATTTTTCTAGCTTTTTGTTTAAGCGGGACGCCATCATGTCCACCTGTGGCTTTTCCCAACGGTTTACAATCAGTTGGAAGACTTCTGGATGAAGTCCCCACTCTCCCGGGTGGAGGTCGTGCCTGCTGAGGAAGTCTGCTTCCCAGTTGTCCACTCCCGGAATGAACACTGCTGACAGTGCTAACACGTGATTTTCCGCCCATCGGAGAATCCTTGTGGCTTCTGCCATCGCCGTCCTGCTTCTTGTGCCGCCCTGTCGATTTACATGGGCGACTGCCGTGATGTTGTCTGACTGGATCAGAACCGGCTGGTTTTGAAGCAGGGGCTTTGCTTGACTTAGGGCATTGTAAATGGCCCTCAGTTCCAGAACATTTATGTGTAGGGAAGTCTCCTGACTTGACCAAAGTCCTTGGAAGTTTCTTCCCCGTGTGACTGCACCCCAGCCCCGAAGGCTGGCAACCGTGGTCACCAGGACCCAGTCCTGTATGCCGAATCTGCGGCCCTCTCTGAGATGAGCACTCTGCAGCCACCACAGCAGAGACACCCTGGTCCTTGGAGACAGGGTTATCAACCGATGCATTTGAAGATGCGATCCGGACCATTGGTCCAACAGGTCCCACTGAAAGGTTCTTGCATGGAACCTGCCGAATGGAATCGCTTCGTAGGAAGCTACCATCTTTCCCAGGACTCGCGTGCAATGATGCACCGACACCTGTTTTGGTTTCAGGAGGCCTCTCACTAGAGATGACAGCTCCTTGGCTTTCTCCTCTGGGAGAAACACTTTTTTCTGGACTGTGTCCAGAATCATCCCCAGGAACAGTAGACGTGTCGCCGGAACCAGCTGAGACTTTGGAATATTCAGAATCCAACCGTGCTGGTGTAGCACCTCCTGAGATAATGCTACGCCGACCAACAACTGCTCTCTGGACCTCGCCCTTATCAGGAGATCGTCCAAGTATGGGATAATTAAACTCCCTTTTTCCGAAGGAGTATCATCATTTCGGCCATTACCTTGGTAAATACCCTCGGTGCCGTGGACAGGCCGAACGGCAACGTCTGGAATTGGTAATGACAATCCTGTACCACAAATCTGAGGTACTCCTGGTGAGGATGGTAAATGGGGACATGCAGGTAAGCATCCTTGATGTCCAGAGATACCATGTAATCTCCCTCTTCCAGGCTTGCAATAACCGCCCTGAGCGATTCCATCTTGAACTTGAATTTTCTTAAATATGTGTTCAAGGATTTTAAATTTAAAATGTGTCTCACCGAACCGTTCGGTTTCGGTACCACAAACATTGTGGAATAGTAACCCCGTCCTTGTTGAAGTAGGGGCACCTTGACTATCACCTGCTGGGAATACAGCTTGTGAATTGCCTCTAACACAGCCTCCCTTTCTGAAGGAGTCGTTGGTAAGGCAGATTTGAGGAAACGGCGGGGGGGGGGGATGTCTCGAATTCCAGCCTGTACCCCTGAGATACCACTTGAAGGATCCAGGGATCTACCTGTGAGCGAGCCCACTGATTGCTGAAGTTTTTGAGACGGCCCCCCACTGTACCTGGCTCCGCCTGCTGAGCCCCAGCGTCATGCGGCGGACTTAGCAGAAGAAGCGGGGGAGGACTTTTGTTCCTGGGAAGTGGCTGTATGCTGCAGCTTTTTTCCCCTACCTCTGCCTCTGGGCAGAAAGGACGCGCCTCTACCCCGTCTGCTCTTTTGGGGGCGAAAGGACTGCACCTGATAATACGGTGCTCTCTTTGGTTGTGAGGGGACATGTGGCAAAAATGCTGACTTCCCAGCTGTTGCTGTGGACACTAAGTCTGAAAGACCATCCCCGAACAACTCCTCACCCTTATAAGGCAAAACTTCCATGTGCCTTTTAGAATCTGCATCACCTGTCCACTGCCGGGTCCATAACCTTCTCCTGGCACAAATGGACAATGCACTTATTTTTGATGCCAGCCGGCAAATATCCCTCTGTGCATCTCTTATGTAAAAGACAGCGTCTTTAATATGCTCTACGTTTAGCAATATAGTGTCCCTGTCTAGGGTGTCAATGTTTTCTGACAGGGAGTCTGACCATGCAGCTGCAGCACTGCACATCCATGCTGAGGCAATAGCTGGTCTCAGTATAATACCAGTGTGTGTATATATAGCTTTCTGGAGAGCCTCCTGCTTTCTGTCAGCAGGTTCCTTTAGGGCGGCCGTATCCTGGGACGGCAGTGCCACCTTTTTTGATAAGCGCGTAAGTGCTTTATCCACCCTAGGGGGTGTTTCCCAACGTGACCTATCCTCTGGCGGGAAAGGGTACGCCATTAGTAATTTTTTTGAAATTACCAATTTTTTATCGGGGGAAGCCCACGCTAGTTCACACACTTCATTCAATTCTTCAGAAGGGGGAAAAACTACTGGTAGTTTTTTCTCCCCAAACATAATACCCTTTTTTGTGGTACCTGGGGTCACCTCAGAAATGTGTAAAACATTTTTCATTGCCTCAATCATATAACGAGTGGCCCTATTGGACATTACATTAGTCTCTTCGTCGTCGACACTGGTATCAGTATCCGTGTCGACATCTGTGGTAGCGGGCGTTTTAGAGCCCCTGATGACTTTTGAGACGACTAGGCAGGCACGGGCTGAGAAGCCGGCTGCTCCGCATTTGGCATGTCGTCAAATTTTTTATGTAAGGAGTCGACACTTTCGCGTAATTCCTTCCACAAGTCCATCCACTCCGGTGTCTGCCCCGCAGGGGGTGACAACACATTTATAGGCACCTGCTCCTCCTCCACATAAGTCTCCTTATCAAACATGTCGACACAGCCGTACCGACACACCGCACACACACAGGGAATGCTCTGACAGAAGACAGGACTCCACAAAGCCCTTTGGGGAGACAGAGAGAGAGTATGCCAGCACACACCAGAGCGCTATATAAATCAGGGATTAACTAAATTATATCCCCTTATAGCTGCTATATGTATATTGCGCCTAAATTTAGTGCCCCCCCTCTCTTTTTTACCCTTTTCTGTAGTGTAGACTGCAGGGGAGAGCCAGGGAGCTTCCTTCCAGCGGAGCTGTGAGGGAGAAATGGCGCCAGTGTGCTGAGGGAGATAGCTCCGCCCCTTTTTCGGCTGACTTTTCTCCCGCTTTGTTATGGATTCTGGCAGGGGTATTTATCACATATATAGCCTCTGGGGCTATATATTGTGATATATTTGCCAGCCAAGGTGTATTTATTGCTTCTCAGGGCGCCCCCCCCCAGCGCCCTGCACCCTCAGTGACCGGAGTGTGAAGTGTGTATGAGGAGCAATGGCGCACAGCTGCAGTGCTGTGCGCTACCTTGGTGAAGACTGATGTCTTCTGCCGCCGATTTTCCGGATTCTTCTTGCTTCTGGCTCTGTAAGGGGGGCGGCGGCGCGGCTCCGGGACCGAACATCAATGGCCGGTTCCATGCGGTCGATCCCTCTGGAGCTAATGGTGTCCAGTAGCCTAAGAAGCCCAAGCTACCACCAGTTAGGTAGGTTCGCTTCTTCTCCCCTTAGTCCCTCGCTGCATTGAGTCTGTTGCCAGCAGATCTCACTGTAAAATAAAAAACCTAAAATATACTTTCTCTCTAGGAGCTCAGGAGAGCCCCTAGTGTGCATCCAGCTCAGCCGGGCACAGGATTCTAACTGAAGTCTGGAGGAGGGTCATAGTGGGAGGAGCCAGTGCACACCAGGTAGTCCTAAATCTTTCTTAGCTGTGCCCAGTCTCCTGCGGAGCCGCTATTCCCCATGGTCCTTACGGAGTCCCCAGCATCCACTAGGACGTCAGAGAAATCCCAATTAGCATGTCAGGTTATTCACCATTCTCCTAATAGTAGGAAGTCCCAAAATTCCATCCTGCTTTCTGTCCATCTGTGCAATTACCATTTTCATCCAGGTGGTGTCGCCACAAGTCTCCAAGAGGAGGCTCAGATCAAAACGCAACAGAAATGTAAAATGTTGTGGTGAGGTTAGCTGAGTGCATTCACTGAGATACAGTACGTACAATGTGTGGATTGCAGCATTTATTCTAGCTGAGCTTTTTCTCCCACAGTCTCTATTGGTTCACGTGAGCCGCCGCGCCCTAGAGTCCATTGAGCTGAAATTCATTGATACGACATCCAAATTTGGCCATGGGTGCTTCCAAACAGACCAGGAGAAGCGAGCATTCATGGTAAGCAAATATCCGGACCAGGGGGGTAATTCCAAGTTGATCGCAGCAGGATTTTTGATAGCAACTGGGCAAAACCATGTGCACTGCAGGGGAGGCAGATATAAGATGTGCAGAAAGAGTTAGATTTGGGTGGGTTATTTTATTTCTGTGCAGGGTAAATACTGGCTGCTTTATTTTTACACTGCAAATTAGATTGCAGATTGAACCCCCCCCCCCCCCCCCCCCCCCCCAAATCTAACTCTCTCTGCACATATTATATCTGCCTCCCCTGCAGTGCACATGGTTTTGCCCAGTTGCTATCAAAAATCCTGCTGCGATCAACTTGGAATTACCCCCCAATTTCGGAACATTTCCAATATCTGGGGTTATTTATTGTAAGGTTAGCGTTAGTCAGGCGACTGCGCCTATTATCACTGAACTGTCAGAGACTGGGGCTAGTATGTGCATAACTAATGTGTCACTGGTACTTACAGAACTCATTCCGGACTTATGGAACTCATTTTGCTCCCCCTGGAAACAAACCCTCTAAACAGGATGAGTAGATGCGTTGAAAAAAAGCAACCAATCAAATTCTAGCTATAATTTTTAGAATGTACTATATACATGATAGCTAGAATCTGATTGGTTGATATAAGCAACACCTTTCACTCGTCCTGTTTAGAAGGTTTGATAACTCTCCCTCCATAGCCTCCTGCATGTAACTGCGTTACCAGCACTGCAACTGATGTCGCAAACCGCGATCCAACAACAGGAGGTGGCCAATGGAAGCAGGGGGTGCGAAGCCAGGGAGTGTGCGTGGTGACACGCGGTCACGGGATGAATGGTCGACCATGTTATGGTCGACAGTCATTAGGTCGACCATTATTGGTCGACATTGGCATGATCGACGTGGACAAATGGTCGACACATGAAAATGGTCGACACGTGAAAGGTCGACACATGAAAATGTCGTTTTTTTTTTTTTTACTGTTTTTGATGTCATTTTCTGCGTAAAGTGACGGGGAACCCCAATTAGTGCACCACGTCCCCTCGCATGGCACGCTTTGCTCGCCGTGCTTCGGCAGATTACCGTTCCCAATCGTAGTCCACGTGGATCGTAAAGTATGGAAAAGTTCCCCAAAAGAAAAAAAATTGAAAAACTCATGTCGACCTTTTCATGTGTTGACCTTTCATGTGTCGACCATTTTCATGTGTCGACCATGTGTCTATGTTGACCATGTCAATGTGGACCACTAGTTGTCGACCTAATGACTGTCGACCATAACATGGTCGACCATCCAAACGGATACCCTGGCTCTCCCCTCGCAGGAAACGGGGGCGACGCCCCTGTTTTCAGGAACGCAGCCCAAGAGCCCCCTCTCCACCTCCTTAATCAGGCAGCGGCTTTGGGAAACTATGGGCATGGGGGGGTCATTCTGATCCGATGGCACGTTGCAGTCTTTCGCAGCGTAGCGATCGGGTCAGAAGTGCGCATGCGCCGGCGCCGCAGTGTGCCGGCGCATGGCCGCCCGTCTCTGCGCTACGATCGCCTCTGCCTGAATGACAGGCAGAGGCGGTCGATGGGCGGGAGGGGGCGAAATGGCGGCATTTGGCCGCCGTTTCGTGGGCTCGGTCCGGCCAACGCAGGCGTGGCCGGACCGTGTGGGGAGTGGCCCGCAGCGGCTGCGCAATGCCTTTGCACATCTGCGAGGGGGGGGGGGGGCGGCACTGACACGCGGGGTGGACTAGCCCTGTGCTGGGCGTACCCCCGCATGTCTGAGTTCATGATCGTAGCTGTGCGAAATTTAGCACAGCTACAATCAACTCGGAATGACCCCATAGATTGTAAGGCCTGTGCTGCATATGCGGAGAATGGGCCTTGCACAGCTGTAGATTCCCCACAATGGGGCTAATTCAGGTTGGATCGCAAATCGCGATCCAACCGGAATTATTACGATCGTCCTGCACATGCGCCTGCACTTTCTGCGTGGGTGCAGCAAAAAATGCGATTGCCTCTGCCTGTAAATCAGGCAGAGGCGGTCACAGGGAGGGGGGGCTGCAACTCACCGTTTCCAGGGCGGAGATGGAGCATTGTGGGGGCGGTGTGGTGCGAATGGGGGTAGTGCGGCGCGAACGGGGCGTGTCGGGGGGGGGGTGATCGTGGCGGGTGATGTCATAAGCAGCCACAGCGATCAGGAACAAGGGGGATGGCAACCGGCAGGAAGCATCCTCTATTTCTGCTAACAAGCAGATATTGCGATGCGATGCGTTCACAATTTCTGCTTGTTGAAGGGGGAGCCGTCAGTCAGCATGCTGGGCGGCCTTACCCTGCGATGGGCGGCCCCCAGCATGCAGAAGCAAGCAAAAGGATTGCAAATTCTGCTCATTAGCAGAATTTGCAATCCTTACTGAATTAGGGGGGTTATTCCAAATTGATCGCTCGCTAGCTACTTTTAGCAGCCGTGCAAATGCATAGTCGCCGCCCACGGGGGAGGAGTGTATTTTCGCTTTGCAAGTGTGCAAACGCCTGCGCAGCCGAGCGGTACAAACACAGACGGTGCAGAACAAGCCCAGCCCTGTAGTTACTTATTCTGTGCGATGATTGCTGCGACGAAGGTCCCGGAATTGACGTCAGATACCCGCCCTGCAAACGCCCTGGACACGCCTGCGTTTTTCCAAACACTCCCAGAAAACGGTCAGTTGCCACCCATAAACGCCCTCTTCCTGTCAATCTCCTTGCGATCGGCTGTGCGAATGGAATCGTCGCTATAAGCAGTGCAAAACAACGATGCTCTTTGTACCCGTATGCAGCGCGTGTGCATTGTGCCCCATACGCATGCGTAGTTTTGCCATTTTTTAAAATGATCGCTATGCAGCGAACATCGGCAGCTAGCGATCAACTCAGAATGACCCCTAGGCCCAATAGACATCAAAACATTATCAAAAAAAATAAAATTAAATAATCGTAATAATTCTGTATATATATATATATATATATATATATATATATAATTATATATATATATATATATATATATATAGCTCAAAAAAATAAAGGGAACACTAAAATAACACATCCTAGATCTGCATGAATGAAATATTCTTCTTAAATACTTTGTTCTTTACATAGTTGAATGTGCTGACAACAAAATCACACAAAAATTATCAATGGAAATCAAATTTATTAACCCATGGAGGTCTGGATTTGGAGTCACACTCAAAATTAAAGTGGAAAAACACACTACAGGCTGATCCAGCTTTGATGTAATGTCCTTAAAACAAGTCATAATGAGGCTCAGTAGTGTGTGTGGCCTCCACGTGCCTGTATGACCTCCCTACAACCCACACAGGTAGTGCAGCTCATCCAGGATGGCACATCAATGCGAGCTGTGGCAAGAAGGTTTGCTGTGTCTGTCAGCGTAGTGTTCAGAGCATGGAGGCGCTACCAGGAGACAGGCCAGTACATCAGGAGACGTGGAGGAGGCCGTAGGAGGGCAACAACCCAGCAGCAGGACCGCTACCTCCGCCTTTGTGCAAGGAGGAACAGGAGGAGCACTGCCAGAGCCCTGCAAAATGACCTCCAGCAAGCCACAAATGTGCATGTGTCTACTCAAACGATCAGAAACAGACTCCATGAGGGTGGTACACTGCTAATTAGTGATGAGCGGGTTCGGATCCTCGGGATCCGAACCCGCCCGAACTTCACCTTTTTTTTCACGGGTCCGAGCGACTCGGATCCTCCCGCCTTGCTCGGTTAACCTGAGCGCGCCCGAACGTCATCATCCCGTGGTCAGATTCTCGCGAGATTCGTATTCTATATAAGGAGCCGCGCGTCGCCGCCATTTTTCACTCGTGCATTGGAGATGATCGTGAGAGGACGTGGCTGGCGTCCTTTCAGTTTCTATGTTCATTGGGCTGCAAATTGTGCTGCAAATATCTGTGCTCAGTGTGCTGCAAATATCTGTGCTCAGTGTGCTAATTGCTTTATTGTGGGGACTGGGGACCAGCAGTATTATATAGTAGGAGGACAGTGCAGAGTTTTGCTGACCAGTGACCACCAGTATTATACGTTCTCTGCCTGAAAAACGCTCCATATCTGTGCTCAGTGTGCTGCATATATCTGTGCTCACACTGCTTTATTGTGGGGACTGGGGACCAGCAGTATTATATAGTAGGAGGACAGTGCAGAGTTTTGCTGACCAGTGACCACCAGTATTATACGTTCTCTGCCTGAAAAACGCTCCATATCTGTGCTGCGTTGTAGTATATAGTAGGAGGACAGTGCAGAATTTTGCTGACCACCAGTATAACTATATATATAGCAGTACGGTACAGTAGTCCACTGCTCCACCTACCTCTGTGTCGTCAAGTATACTATCCATCCATACCTGTGGTGCATTTCAGTTTTGCACAGTTTGCTGACCACCAGTATATACTATATAGAAGTACAGTACAGAAGGCCACTGCTCTACCTACCTCTGTGTCGTCAAGTATACTATCCATCCATACCTGTGGTGCATTTCAGTTTTGCACAGTTTGCTGACCACCAGTATATACTATATAGCAGTACGGTACAGAAGGCCACTGCTCTACCTACCTCTGTGTCGTCAAGTATACTATCCATCCATACCTGTGGTGCATTTCAGTTTTGCACAGTTTGCTGTCCACCAATATATAATATATAGCAGTACGGTACAGTAGGCCACTGCTCTACCTACCTCTGTGTCGTCAAGTATACTATCCATCCATACCTGTGGTGCATTTCAGTTTTGCACAGTTTGCTGACCACCAGTATATATACTATATAGCAGTACGGTACAGAAGGCCACTGCTCTACCTACCTCTGTGTCGTCAAGTATACTATCCATCCATACCTGTGGTGCATTTCAGTTTTGCACAGTTTGGTGACCACCAGTATATACTATATAGCAGTACGGTACAGTAGGCCACTGCTCTACCTACCTCTGTGTCGTCAAGTATACTATCCATCCATACCTGTGGTGCATTTCAGTTTTGCACAGTTTGCTGACCAGTATATACTATATAGCTGTACGGTACAGTAGGCCACTGCTCTACCTACCTCTGTGTCGTCAAGTATACTATCCATCCATACCTGTGGTGCATTTCAGTTTTGCACAGTTTGCTGTCCACCAGTATATAATATATAGCAGTACGGTACAGTAGGCCACTGCTCTACCTACCTCTGTGTTGTCAAGTATACTATCCATCCATACCTGTGGTGCATTTCAGTTTTGCACAGTTTGCTGTCCACCAGTATATAATATATAGTAGTACGGTACAGTAGGCCACTGCTCTACCTACCTCTGTGTCGTCAAGTATACTATCCATCCATACCTGTGGTGCATTTCAGTTTTGCACAGTTTGCTGTCCACCAGTATATAATATATAGCAGTACGGTACAGTAGGCCACTGCTCTACCTACCTCTGTGTCGTCAAGTATACTATCCATCCATACCTGTGGTGCATTTCAGTTGTGCGCAGTATATATAGTAGTAGGCCATTGCTATTGATATATTACTGGCATATAATTCCACACATTAAAAAATGGAGAACAAAAATGTGGAGGGTAAAATAGGGAAAGATCAAGATCCACTTCCACCTCGTGCTGAAGCTGCTGCCACTAGTCATGGCCGAGACGATGAAATGCCATCAACGTCGTCTGCCAAGGCCAATGCCCAATGTCATAGTAGAGAGCATGTAAAATCCAAAAAAATAAAGCTCAGTAAAATGACCCAAAAATCTAAATCAAAATCGTCTGAGGAGAAGCGTAAACTTGCCAATGTGCCATTTACGACACGGAGTGGCAAGGAACGGCTGAGGGCCTGGCCTATGTTCATGGCTAGTGGTTCAGCTTCACCTGAGGATGGAAGCACTCATCCTCCTGCTAGAAAACTTAAAAGAGTTAAGATGGCAAAAGCACAGCAAAGAACTGTGCGTTCTTCTAAATCACAAATACCCAAGGAGAGTCCAGTTGTGTCGGTTGCGATGCTTGACCTTCCCAACACTGGACGGGAAGAGTTTGCACCTTCCACCATTTGCACGCCCCCTGCAAGTGCTGGAAGGAGCACCCGCAGTCCAGTTCCTGATAGTCAAATTGAAGATGTCACTGTTGAAGTATACCAGGATGAGGATATGGGTGTTGCTGGCGCTGGGGAGGAAATTGACAAGGAGGATTCTGATGGTGAGGTGGTTTATTTAAGTCAGTCACCTGGGGAGACACCTGTTGTCCGTGGGACGAATATGGCCATTGACATGCCTGGTCAAAATACAAAAAAAATCACCTCTTCGGTGTGGAATTATTTCAACAGAAATGCGGACAACTGGTGTCAAGCCGTGTGTTGCCTTTGTCAAGCTGTAATAAGTAGGGGTAAGGACGTTAACCACCTAGGAACATCCTCCCTTATACGTCACCTGGACCGCATTCATCAGAAGTCAGTGACAAATTCAAAAACTTTGGATGACAGCGGAAGCAGTCCACTGACCACTAAATCCCTTCCTCTTGTAACCAAGCTCCTGCAAACCACACCACCAACTCCCTCAGTGTCAATTTCCTCCTTAGACAGGAAAGCAAATAGTCCTGCAGGCCATGTCACTGTCAAGTCTGACGAGTCATCTCCTGCCTGGATTCTGCAGGATTCCTGGTAGATTCCATGAAGGACCTGGGTTCCATAGCTGCGGGGATCTCATCCATGTCCGTCTCGGCTCGCAGGGGTCTTTGGCTGCGCCAATGGTCTGCGGATGCGGAATCCAGGAAGAGTGTGGAGGGCCTACCATATACAGGTCAGGCTCTCTTTGGGGAGGCGCTGGATGCGTGGATTGCCACGGCTACCGCGGGTAAGTCTACCTTTCTCCCCTCAGCTGCACCGGCTACGAAGAAGCCTTTTACACCAGCCACATCATAGTCCTTTCGGCCCGCGAGGTCTAGAAAGAACAAGCCTTCGAACACCTTCTTCAGAGATGGTGGTGCCAAGGGAAATAAACCTGCTTCCGCAGGTTCCCAAGCCCAGAAGCCCGCTTCTGATACCCCTAAGTCCTCCGCATGACGGTGGACAGCTAGGCCTGGAGGAAGGTCAGGTGGGGGCGAGACTCCGGCAGTTCAGCCACGTCTGGGTGTCGTCAGGTCTGGACCCCTGGGGCCAGGATATAGTGTCCAGGGGGTACAGACTGGAGTTTCAAGATCCCCCACCTCACCATTTCTTCTAGTCAGGCTTGCCAGCTCTGCTGGCAGACAGAACAATTCTTCTGGAGGCCATCAGAAAATTAGTGGTGGCAGAGGTCATTGTTCCAGTTCCACCTCAGCAGTGGAACAAGGGTTATTATTCGAACCTTTTTGTGGTATCAAAACCAGATGGTTCGGCACGGCCTATTCTGAATTTAAAGTCTTTGAACCCTTATCTCAGGGAGTTCAAATTCAAGATAGAATCTCTGAGAGCTGTCATCTCAGGACTAACAGAAGGGGAGTTTCTGGTGTCGCTGGACATCAAGGATGCTTACCTCCACATTCCCATTTGGTCGCCGCATCAGGCTTACCTCAGGTTTGCACTGTTGGATGATCACTATCAATTCCAGGCGCTGCAGTTGGGCCTCTCCACAGCACCAAGGATCTTCACCAAGGTGATGGCGGAGATGATGGTTCTACTCTGCAAACAGGGGGTGAACATAATTCCATATCTGGACGACCTCCTGATCAAGGCGTCGTCCAGGGAGCGGTTGTTGTGATCCATCGCGCTCACGACACAGCTGCTCAGGAAGCACGGTTGGATCCTGAACCTTCCAAAGTCTCATCTGGAGCCGACAAGGAGGCTGTCTTTCCTGGGAATGATCCTCGACATGGAAGTGCAGAGGGTTTTTCTCCCGGTGGAGAAAGCATTGGTGATTCAAACAATGGTCCGGGATGTCTTAACGCCTACCCGGGTATCGGTTCATCAATGCATCCGCCTTCTGGGGAAGATGGTTGCCGCCTGCGAGGCTCTGCAGTACGGCAGGTTTCATGCTCGACCTTTTCAGCTGGACCTATTGGGCCAGTGGTCGGGCTCTCACCTACACATGCACAAGAAAGCCAGGATTTCACTCCTCTGGTGGCTACAACTTCCGTGCCTTCTGGAAGGCCGAAGGTTCGGAATTCAGGCCTGGATCCTTTTAACCACAGTTGCAAGTCTAAGAGGTTGGGGAGCAGTTGCTCTGGGGGAAACCTTTCAGGGAAGGTGGTCGAATCAAGAATCCCTTCTCCCAATAAACATCCTGGAGCTAAGGGCCGTGTACAACGCCCTTCTGCAAGCAGCACACCTTCTATAGGATCGGGTTGTTCAGGTGCAGTCGGACAACGTGACCACGGTGGCCTACATAAACTGACAAGGCGGAACGAAGAGCAGGGCTGCCATGTCGGAGGTGTCAAGAATCCTCCTCTGGGCAGAAAGACACGCGGTGGCTGTCACGATCCTGACTGTAGTTCTCATATTGGGTGACTTACCCCTGCCATCTGTCCTGGATCTTGTGTCTTTTCTGCTCACTGGGATAAACAGCTTGCCATTACCATGAGTTTCCTGAGTCCTGAGTTCTCTGCCTGGAAGGTAAGAGTTAACGAGCTCCACCTGTGGTGATTAATCTTCTGTGTGAGTCTGAATTCAGCAATCTGAAGTTTAGGCCTAAAAGCCAGCATCCTCTGTTTGTTTGCAGAAGTTCAGGCTTCAGTGTTCTTTCGGCCTGCTAAGCCTCGCGCCACATCACTGCCTAGTCTAGAGTACTCACATAACAGTGACTGTTCACCTGACCCAGAGCTGTCCAATCCTGTGCCAGCCTGAGACTCTCTGAATCACCTGACACTGCTCACCAATCACCAAGGACCAGGTAGTATAAGTCAGGAGACTTGAGTTGGAAACTCTGCCAGTTCCTCGTGTCACACACAGCTCTGTGTGAGCTTAGAAGCTGAGCTCCCTAAAGGTAACACTTGTACCTCATTTCCTGTAGAACTCTGTTCCTTTGCTACCCAGTCTGGGTTACAGTTGTGTTACCATTGATATCCGGTATTTCTACAGTTTCATCTTAAAGTCACAGTCGCAGTATTCCACAGTCTCAACTTAAAACCACAGCTGCAGTATTCTACAGTTTCATCTTAAAGTCACAGTCGCAGTATTCCAGTCTCAACTTAAAGCCACAGCTGCAGTATTCTACAGTTTCATCTTAAAGTCACAGTTGCAGTATTCCACAGTCTCATCTTAAAACCACAGCTGCAGTATTCTACCGTCTCATCTTAAAGTCACAGCCGCAGTGTTCTTCAGTCTCGTCGTAGTCACAGCCACAGTCATCATTCTAGTTTTAGTTGCGTTTCCAGTTATATCCGGTACCAGACCGGATTACAGTTGCGGCCCAGTCTCACCGGTAACCAGCCCGGTTCTCAGTCTCACCAGTAACCAGTCCATCTTAAAATCTCGCCATTAACCTCGAGTACATAAGCACCTACTCCTGTGATACTATATCCAGTTCAATCTCACCTATACATTCATCATCCTGCTATCAAAGTCCCTGGTGATCCAGTGGTCAGGATACGGCTTCCTCTGCCGAGGCCCGGGTTCGATACCCGGTCAGGGATTGCTCCTTCTTCTCACTGATTCCTACAGACCCACCTAATATTCACATAGTCCTCCAGTCGCCCGCACAGACTTCACTAACACCGGGTTCACAAAACCACAGTCATGCCAGTGGCAATGTCAGCAATCTTCATTCTGGGAGTAGACAACTGGGAAGCAGACTTCCTCAGCCACCACGATCTCCATCCGGGAGAGTAGGTCCTCCACCCGGAGGTGTTCGAGGAGGTTCCTCACATAGACCTGATGGCCTCCCGCCTCAACAAGAAGCTGGGGAGGTACTGTTCCAGGTCAAGAGACCCACAGGCAGTGGCGGTGGGTCTGTTAGAAGCCCTTACCTCTTCGGGAGAATCTGCTACTGCAGGGGCCGTTCGCTTATCAAGACTTACCACTGCTACATTTGACGGCATGGCGGTTGAACGCCAGATCTTAGCTCGGAAAGGTATCCCGAGTGAGGTCATTCCTACCCTGATACAGGCTAGAGAGGGGGTAACGTCTAAACATTACCATCACATTTGGAAAAAATATGTTTCTTGGTGTGAGTCCAAGAAGTTTCCTGCGGTGGAGTTTCAACTTGGACGTTTTTTCCTTTTCCTGCAAGCAGGTGTGGATATGGGTCTGAGATTGGGCTCCATCAAGGTCCAGATCTCTGCTTTGTCCATCTTCTTAGAAAAACAATTGGCTGTCCTCCCTGAGGTTCAGACCTTTTTGAAAGGGGTTCTGCACATCCAGCCTCCCTTTGTGGCGCCAACGGCACCCTGGGATCTAGATGTGGTGTTGCAGTTCCTGCACTCAGCTTGGTTTGAGCCTCTACCGGAGGCTGACATCAAGTTTCTCACGTGGATGGCGGTCACTTTGTTGGCCTTGGCTTCTGCCGGACATGTGTCGGAATTGGGGGCTTTATCTTGTAAAAGCCCTTATGTGATCTTCCATGAAGACAGGGCGGAACTTAAAACTCGTCCACAGTTTCTGCCTAAGGTGGTATCGGCTTTCCATATCAACCAACCTATTGTGGTGCCAGTGGCTACTGACTCCTCAATTGCTTCAAAGGCCTTGGATGTAGTGAGGACTTTGAAGATTTATGTGAAGAGGATGGCTCATCATAGAAAATCTGACTCTGTTTGTCCTCTATGATCCCAAGAAAATTGGGTGTCCTGCTTCTAAGCAGTTGATTTCACGCTAGATCAGGTTCACCATCCAGCATACATATTCTATGGCAGGAATGCAGTGTCCAAAATCTGTAAAGGCCCATTCTACTCGTAAAGTGGGCTCTTCCTGGGCGGCTGCCCAGGGTGTCTCGGCTGTGCAAATTTGCAGAGCTGCTACAAGGTCTGGATCGAACACGTTTGCCAAGTTTTACAAGTTCGATACTTGGGCCTTTGATGACCTCAAGTTTGGTCAAGCAGTGTTGCAGGAGCCTCCGCGCTCTCCCTCCCGTACTGGGAGCTTTGGTACATCCCCATGGTACTAATATGGACCCCAGCATCCTCAAGGACGTAAGAGAAAATAGGATTTTAATTACCTACCGGTAAATCCTTTTCTCGTAGTCCGTAGAGGATGCTGGGCGCCTGCCCAGCGCTTTGTTTTCCTGCATTGGTTTTTATAGTTCAGTACTGCCTGGTTCCTAGGTAAGTTCTGTGTTATTTACTGTTTCAGTACTGTTTCAGCTGTTGCTGAGTTGTTCCGGCATGTTGGCCGGATTTGCCTGTTGTGTGAGCTGGTATGAATCTCGCCACTATCTGTGTAATTCCTTCTCTCGAAGTATGTCGTCTCATCGGGCACAGTTTCTAGACTGAGTCTAGTAGGAGGGGCATAGAGGGAGGAGCCAGCCCACACTATTAAACTCTTAAAGTGCCAATGGCTACTGGTGTCCGTCTATTCCCCATGGTACTAATATGGACCTCAGCATCCTCTACGGACTACAAGTAAAAGGATTTACCAGTAGGTAATTAAAATCCTATTTACTGGACATCTCCCTTTCCCCAGACCTTCCACAGTCAGCCAAGCAGGGAGGTTAATAGGAGTCGCCACTGTGAATGATCGTTTCAAATGTAGCTGCACCATACACACAGATAACCAGTTTGTGTGCTGCTGCTGAACCAATATATATGGATCTTAATGAATTTATAGACTGTACATTTAGATGTGTGTAGTAGAGGATGGTTGTAGTCAGGGCTGTAACTAGGGATGGGTGGGTGAGCAGAACCAGTGCCCAGGGTGCAGAGCCTAAAGGGCGGTACATGGAAGAGAACCCTGTAACCTAGAAAGCCGCCACCTGGTACAGCCGTATAACGCTCTGATTCCAGTGGCCCCACCCCCTGCTTGTGATGCCATGATGTCACATGTTTATGGGGTGGGGCCGATACTGGGCACAGTTTTGCTCTGCTACGGCCCTGGGTGCAGCATTAGGCTAATATAAAATAGTTATGTTCATATTGTCACATTGGCACGATTTAAAACTGTTTTATACTGTATTAAAATACACCTTTAACTTATTTTTCTCCACACAGGGACCCCAGAAGAAACATCTGATAAAAGATAAACCAAAGGCAGCTGAGGCTCTATAGATATTGCCATGATACTTCTATTTATTGGTCTACAAATGGAAATAAAAATGACCCTTCAGTGATGACCTTGGTGTGGTCTCTTTCATGATATTCTTTTACTATTTTGTGTCAGAAAAAAAAGTTAGATGTGTCAGTCTATAAGAAGAATGTTTATTTATAATTTTCCCCTTTAGATTCTGGACTACCATAGCAACTACTGTCAACTGGGACATGATGTAGTGAGCAGAGAGGCTTTGAAACACCACTCTGAGCTCTGTCTGCACTGTTACATCCTCCCATTCTTCCTACTCTGCCATCACATTGCATGCTGAGAGACTGACTTTGTGTCTAGCAGACTTTTTTTTTCTACAATTATAGGGCCTGGGCTTGAACCCATGACCTCAGTGATGTAAGGCAGCAAAGCTTACCATTGTGCCACTGTGCTGCTCACATTTTATAACAGAACCCGTAATACAACTGTGTACTCTCAAGTTAATTCCTACTGTTTGTCTGTACATCTACTATTTATTAACTATATTCTGCAGGAGTGCTTGTCTGTCATAACTGTCATTGCTGGCTCTGGCCAGACTATACTCCTGTTCTTTGCACTATTCCACAGTGCTCCGGCCATTGGAGTCCTGCCTGTGATCATCATTGGGAAGCCTATCTAACTGTGATTATTATGCAGCATAGCAGGGCTGGACTAATGCTGTTGGGGGCCCCAAGCCAACCAACTTGTGGGGCCCCTACCAATAAAATCTTCAAAATTATAGGTTGGTGATGTTGTTAAAAAGTATAATGTGTAAAGTAAATACTTCCAGCACCGCATATGTGTTGAACACACTGTAATGTTCCTGTTCACATTATGCCACACAGTGCCCCCAATTCACAGTATGCCACAGTGCCTACCAGTTCACATTATGCCACACTGCCCCCAGTTTACACTATGCAAAAGTGCCCGCAGTTCCCATCATGGAACACATTCCCCACAGTTTGTATCTTGTTATATAGCACCCCCAGTTCACCTCATGTGATACAGTGCCCCCATTTCACATTATGCCAAACTGTACCCCAGTTCACATTATGCCGCACACTGCCCCCTATTCACATCATGCCAAACAGTGCCCCTGTTCACATTATGCCGCACACTTCCCCGTTTACATCATGCCAAACAGTTCTCTGTTCCCAATATGCCGCACACTGCCCCCTATTCACATCATGCCAAACAGTGCCCCAGTTCACATTATGTCACACACTTCCCCGTTTACATCATGCCAAACAGTGCCCCAGTTCACATTATGTCACACACTTCCCCATTTACATCATGCCAAACAGTGCCCCTGTTCTCATTATGCCGCACACTTCCCCCTATTCACATCATGCCAAACAGTGCCCTAGTTCATATTATGTCACACACTTCCCCCTGTTTACATCATGCCAAACAGTACCCCTGTTCTCATTATGCCGCACACTGCCCCCTATTCACATCATGCCAAACAGTGCCCTAGTTCATATTATGTCACACACTTCCCCCTGTTAACATCATGGCAAACAGTGCCCCTGTTCTCATTATGCCGCACACTGCCCCCTATTCACATCATGCCAAACAGTGCCCTAGTTCATATTATGTCACACACTTCCCCCTGTTAACATCATGGCAAACAGTGCCCCTGTTCTCATTATGCCGCACACTGCCCCCTATTCACATCATGCCAAACAGTGCCCTAGTTCATATTATGTCACACACTTCCCCCTGTTTACATCATGCCAAACAGTGCCCTAGTTCATATTATGTCACACACTCCCCCCTGTTTACATCATGCCAAACAGTGCCCCTGTTCTCATTATGCCGCACACTGCCCCCTATTCACATCATGCCAAACAGTGCCCTAGTTCATATTATGTCACACACTTCCCCCTGTTTACATCATGCCAAACAGTGCCCTAGTTCATATTATGTCACACACTCCCCCCTGTTTACATCATGCCAAACAGTGCCCTAGTTCATATTATGTCACACACTCCCCCCTGTTTACATCATGCCAAACAGTGCCCCTGTTCTCATTATGCCGCACACTTCCCCCTATTCACATCATGCCAAACAGTGCCCTAGTTCATATTATGTCACACACTTCCCCCTGTTTACATCATGCCAAACAGTACCCCTGTTCTCATTATGCCGCACACTGCCCCCTATTCACATCATGCCAAACAGTGCCCTAGTTCATATTATGTCACACACTTCCCCCTGTTAACATCATGGCAAACAGTGCCCCTGTTCTCATTATGCCGCACACTGCCCCCTATTCACATCATGCCAAACAGTGCCCTAGTTCATATTATGTCACACACTTCCCCCTGTTAACATCATGGCAAACAGTGCCCCTGTTCTCATTATGCCGCACACTGCCCCCTATTCACATCATGCCAAACAGTGCCCTAGTTCATATTATGTCACACACTTCCCCCTGTTTACATCATGCCAAACAGTGCCCTAGTTCATATTAAGTCACACACTTCCCCCTGTTTACATCATGCCAAACAGTGCCCTAGTTCATATTATGTCACACACTCCCCCCTGTTTACATCATGCCAAACAGTGCCCCTGTTCTCATTATGCCGCACACTGCCCCCTATTCACATCATGCCAAACAGTGCCCTAGTTCATATTATGTCACACACTTTCCCCTGTTTACATCATGGCAAACAGTGCCCCTGTTCTCATTATGCTGCACACTGCCCCCTATTCACATCATGCCAAACAGTGCCCTAGTTCATATTATGTCACACACTTCCCCCTGTTTACATCATGCCAAACAGTGCCCTAGTTCACATTATGTCACACACTTCCCCCTGTTTACATCATGCCAAACAGTGCCCCTGTTCTCATTATGCCGCACACTGCCCCCTATTCACATCATGCCAAACAGTGCCCTAGTTCATATTATGTCACACACTTCCCCCTGTTTACATCATGGCAAACAGTGCCCCTGTTCTCATTATGCCGCACACTGCCCCCTATTCACATCATGCCAAACAGTGCCCTAGTTCATATTATGTCACACACTTCCCCGTTTACATCATGCCAAACAGTGCCCCTGTTCTCATTATGCCGCACACTGCCCCCTATTCACATCATGCCAAACAGTGCCCTAGTTCACATTATACTGCAGTACCACTATCCACATTTTATTACACTGTAGTGTCCCCAGTTCACATTATGCCACACCGTGCCCCAGGTTCACATTATGCATTCCCACAGCTACTCACCACCCTGTGATCTCAAATCTTGGAACCCGCAGGCTGTAGAAAAATCTTTGAAGGAGTGTCTGCTACACAGCTGCCATACCACTGGTGCCGCCTACAGACCTCTTCTTCTTTCTCTTTGCCTCTCCAAACTCCCATCACAAGGTACTAAATAAGTCAGGAGCCACCTGTGCTCAAACATGGATAGCCTTAAAACCTGGATTATTTGAGTGATTTGAAGAAACACTATGATGATGGATATTGTGTCAGTAATTTAATGATTGTTATAATGTTCTATGTAATGTCATCAGTTACCTCATTAAGGATGACATAGGGCCATATTTATGAGGCAATAATGGAATTATTCGGGTGGGGATAGTTAATGGATGAGCTGTAAACTGTACTTTTAATAAAGGGCAAATATAATCACTAAAATGGTCAGCTGGCAATAATAATCCAGCACCTTTCCCCCTCACCAGCACGGAGCATTAGGTTATTTAATATTGTTAGGTATCCCATAGAATCCTTTTGTAATAAGTCATATGACATAGAGGGGTGGGGCCTGTTTATTCAGTACATACAGACAGACAGACAGACAGAGGACAAAGAGGTACTTGACTACCTAAAATGTATGTCCTTCAGTAAAAGATAGAGTCTCACCATTACGGCTGGTCGGTTTGGTAGGTGGAAATGGAATAGCAACGTCCATAATGGATTGTATGCGTATTTTACATAGTACAAAATGATATTTTATTGCTTGGAGTTTCTACTATTCAAGATTTAAATAACCCAACCATGTAATGTACCTGTGCACACAGTGGGTGGAGCCATTTGTTTATGACAATGCAGCAAATCAATTCAGTAAGTACCACTGATATCACTGTGGTATATGGCAGCAGGACCATTTTACTAAACCAGCGACGGGCCACTGGAAGGAGAGCAACTGCTGACTTTGTAGTAAGTGAGCTCTGATAAGAGAGGTCATACAAGAGCTTCTTTTACAACCTTCTGATCTTCATCTCCATGCACTTAGAGGGGGGCTTCCAATTGCCCAGAACTTTCCCTCCCATTTCCTTGTATTACCGCCTCCACTAAGCAGAGGGCAATAACTGACCTCAAGGGTGCTGGTAGTGGAGGCAGAAGTCATGCAATTTAATATTTTGAACACGGTCCTTGTTCTTTGCTCTGGAGACTCCGCCTTCTAAGAGGGATGTCCCTTCCCCTGCACCGTGTGCTGTTACTACCACTAACAGTAGCTGAAGACAAGATGCTTTATGATGTAGTTCTGGACAGCTTGATATTTTACAGGGGCCTGTGGGGCAGATCAGAGCTTCATGGCTCAGTGGTCACTAATCCCTAGTAAATGAACATTCCACTAGTTACAATGAGCGGGATAGGCTGCAATGTCATCAGGACACACAATGACTACCTCCACTGTGCTGGCATAAAGTCTACATAACTTTAAAGAGCAACCCAGCATCTCAGCCATTACTTCTAAAAGTAGGACCTCTTCTCCTCTGCATCTGTAGCCAAAGTTAAAACGCTGGATTAAAAGAGCATACACCACGTATCAGTGTCCGCATATATACGATTCTGTGGAATTATGAATATGAGTACAGATGTGTCCTGGTTCCTGGCGCCATCTTACTGAAGTCCAGCTCTGAAAGGGTTTGGTCTCCATAGATCTGGTTCGCAACCCATCATCTGCCGTGTGTTTCATTCTGTGCAAATAAGCTCCTCGGTTTGGTCCTGGAACCGTTCATGCATTTCAGTCCTGCCCGTTTACTACGCTGTGACTAAAGGGCCATGCAGGGCGCCTCTCCCGTCTGCTCACAGCGACCCTGGCTTTGATGGATCAGTCTGCATCTGCCTGGGGCTGTCCACTCCAGACTGCATGATTGGAAATAACAAGTCGTCCATGTTTGGCATCACTAAGATTTTCTGTCAAAGAAAACAAAATACCAATCACCATCCAAGTGCACTTTGCCAGTACGTAATATCACATAATATTGCTGCACAGGGTCATGTGTATGACATGAGGTGATCAGCCCATTACAGAGTTTCATAGATGAGCCCACAGCCCCCCTGATGTGTTGCATTGCTCCAGCCCATTACACAATACTGTTAGTTTCTGAATCTGCGATGTAACTGCAATCGCAACGCTGGGCAGCTTTGCGCAGTGCTGGGCCGCCCCAGGGTGCGAGTTGATCAGTAGCAGTTTTTGCAGATTAAGCAAAAACTGCGATAAATTCAGAATAACCCCCAATATGTCTAGTTTTATTTATTTTTTCCATTATTTTTTTAAGCTTTTATATTTATGTAGATGACACTTTGGGGTAGATGTATTAACCTGGAGAATGCATAAGGAAGAGATAAACCAGTGATAAATGCAAGGTGATGAACGCACCAGCCAATCAACTCCTAACTGTTAATTTACATATGGGAGCTGATTGGCTGGTGTGTTTATCACCTTGCATTTATCACTGGTTTATCACTTCCTTATGCATTCTCCAGGTTAATGCATCTGCCCCTTTATTCTTTATCCATTTACCTGTTACAGCAAGTGTTCCACTACAAATACCCAGTGGCAAACGCAGGATTTCTAGAGGGGGGTTTCCAAATGCAATCCATAATCTCCCACTCTGCGGAGCAAGTGCAGGAGTCTGGGGGAGCGGTAGAAGAACCTAGTAATGACCCTGAGCATTGGTACTTTTTATACATTTGATACTGTATGGAATACAGTATTAATATTTAACGCTATAGATTGTCTATAGTATCGGCAGTATCAAACATATTTAAACAATATAAATAAGATAAGTGGTCAGGAAAAGGTTAAACATGCCATACTAAATAAACAAACAAACATAATAGAACCCGTAGTAGACAGAAGTGCACTTTCTAAGCACACATTCTCCCACCTCATGGAAAGGCACTTGTCTCTTCTTCCTGGCAGCTACTTTCATATTATATACCATTGCTATTGTTATAATTTGAGCCACTTGCCAAGAGGAGGGGGGTTTCCAGGCAACCAGAAACGTTTGCGTTTGCCTATGATACCCGATGACTATTTACATCTTAGCTACGTGCATTCCAACACCAGAATGAGCACAGTTAGGACCACTACGGAAGCGAGAGTCATCTACAGTAATGTAAGATTTACATTGACTGATCTCAAACAGTTAATCAAACATGGAGTGTTTCACAAAGGTCCCACACCATATGACGTCCCTCCTCCCCTTATTTGCAGTTATTTGAATACTTTTTATTCCAACTGTTCTTAGGGAAGTGCACTCTGCCCTATCCTGCAGGTCTCCTCTCTCAGGCTACGTACCTGGAACTCATCTAGAAGCTTCTTCTCTATCCACTCGGTCACGTGTATAAATGTCACCTCTCTTTCTCCAAGCTTCGGCCGAACCTTCATCTCCACTTGTGGTGGTGTTCGGAAGCTGTACCTAAAAGGCAGAGTCTGTGATTTTGCCATGAACAACCATGAAACAATTATTGAACAAGATGTTATGTGCAATGCGCTAGAATAATTATTAAGTACTAGTGTTATTCTAGTACACAAATTTGTAGCTATATATAGGATGTGATTGGTTACTTACATCTTCCTCATGTTTGTCTGTAAAAAAATAGTGGATGACAACTGAAGTGTCCTATGTTTGCATATACTGTAATAGTATTGTATTATTGTCATGTCCAGTGGTCAGGTCATGTTGGGGTGTAGTGTCCTATGTCTGTATAGGGTGTAACAGATGTATTATGGTCATGTCCAGTGGTCAGGTCATGTTGATGGTGTAGTGTCCTATGTCTGTATAGGGTGTAATAGATGTATTATGGTAATGTCCAGAGGTCAGGTCATGTTGGGGTGTAGTGTCCTATGTCTGTATAGGGTGTAATAGATGTATTATGGTCATGTCCAGTGGTCAGGTCATGTTGGTGTGTAGTGTCCTATGTCTGTATAGGGTGTAGTAGATGTATTATGGTCATGTCCAGTGGTCAGGTCATGTTGATGGTGTAGTGTCCTACGTCTGTATAGGGTGTAATAGATGTATTATGGTCATGTCCAGAGGTCAGGTCATGTTGGGGTGTAGTGTCCTATGTCTGTATAGGGTGTAATAGATGTATTATGGTCATGTCCAGTGGTCAGGTCATGTTGGTGTGTAGTGTCCTATGTCTGTATAGGGTGTAGTAGATGTATTATGGTCATGTCCAGAGGTCAGGTCATGTTGGGGTGTAGTGTCCTATGTCTGTATAGGGTGTAATAGATGTATTATGGTCATGTCCAGTGGTCAGGTCATGTTGGTGTGTAGTGTCCTTTGTCTGTATAGGGTGTAGTAGATGTATTATGGTCATGTCCAGTGGTCAGGTCATGTTGATGGTGTAGTGTCCTACGTCTGTATAGGGTGTAATAGATGTATTATGGTCATGTCCAGAGGTCAGGTCATGTTGGGGTGTAGTGTCCTATGTCTGTATAGGGTGTAATAGATGTATTATGGTCATGTCCAGTGGTCAGGTCATGTTGGTGTGTAGTGTCCTACGTCTGTATAGGGTGTAATAGATGTATTATGGTCATGTCCAGAGGTCAGGTCATGTTGGGGTGTAGTGTCCTATGTCTGTATAGGGTGTAATAGATGTATTATGGTCATGTCCAGTGGTCAGGTCATGTTGGTGTGTAGTGTCCTATGTCTGTATAGGGTGTAGTAGATGTATTATGGTCATGTCCAGTGGTCAAGTCATGTTGATGGTGTAGTGTCCTACATCTGTATAGGGTGTAATAGATGTATTATGGTCATGTCCAGAGGTCAGGTCATGTTGGGGTGTAGTGTCCTATGTCTGTATAGGGTATAACAGATGTATTATGGTCATGTCCAGTGGTCAGGTCATGTTGATGGTGTAGTGTCCTACGTCTGTATAGAGTGTAATAGATGTATTATGGTCATGTCCAGTGGTCAGGTCATGTTGGGGTGTAGTGTCCTATGTCTGTATAGGGTGTAACAGATGTATTATAGTCATGTCCAGTGGTCAGGTCATGTTGATGGTGTAGTGTCCTACGTCTGTATAGGGTGTAATAATAAGATTTTACTCACCGGTAAATCTATTTCTCGTAGTCCGTAGTGGATGCTGGGACTCCGTAAGGACCATGGGGAATAGCGGCTCCGCAGGAGACTGGGCACAACTAAAGAAAGCTTTAGGACTACCTGGTGTGCACTGGCTCCTCCCACTATGACCCTCCTCCAGACCTCAGTTAGGATACTGTGCCCGGAAGAGCTGACACAATAAGGAAGGATTTTGAATCCCGGGTAAGACTCATACCAGCCACACCAATCACACCGTATAACTCGTGATACTATACCCAGTTAACAGTATGAAATATAACTGAGCCTCTCAACAGATGGCTCAACAATAACCCTTTAGTTAAACAATAACTATATACAAGTATTGCAGACAATCCGCACTTGGGATGGGCGCCCAGCATCCACTACGGACTACGAGAAATAGATTTACCGGTGAGTAAAATCTTATTTTCTCTGACGTCCTTAGTGGATGCTGGGACTCCGTAAGGACCATGGGGATTATACCAAAGCTCCCAAACGGGCGGGAGAGTGCGGATGACTCTGCAGCACCGAATGAGCAAACTCTAGATACTCCTCAGCCAGAGTATTAAACTTGTAGAATTTTGCAAATGTGTTTGACCCCGACCAAGTTGTAAAGCCGAGACCCCTCGGGCAGCCGCCGAAGAAGAGCCCACCTTCCTCGTGGAATGGGCTTTCACTGATCTAGGATGCGGCAGTCCAGCCGCAGAATGTGCAAGCTGAATCGTACTACAGATCCAGCGAGCAATAGTCTGCTTTGAAGCAGGAGCACCCAGCTTGTTGGGTGCATACAGGATAAATAGCGAGTCAGTTTTCCTGACACTAGCTGTCCTGGAAACATAAATTTTCAGGGCCCTGACTACGTCCAACAACTTGGAATCCTCCAAGTCTTTAGTAGCCGCAGGCACTACAATAGGTTGGTTCAAATGAAAAGCTGATACCACCGTAGGGAGAAACTGGGGACGAGTCCTCAATTCTGCCCTATCCATATGGAAAATCAGATAAGGGCTTTTACATGACAAAGCCGCCAATTCTGACACACGCCTGGCCGAAGCCAAGGCCAACAGCATGACCACTTTCCACGTGAGATATTTCAAATCCACGGTTTTAAGTGGCTCAAACCAATGCGACTTTAGGAAATCCAACACCACGTTGAGATCCCAAGGTGCCACTGGAGGCACAAAAGGGGGCTGAATATGCAGCACTCCCTTAACAAATGTCTGAACTTCAGGCAGTGAAGCCAGTTCTTTCTGGAAGAAAACCGACAGAGCCGAAATCTGGACCTTAATGGAACCCAATTTTAGGCCCATAGTCACCCCTGACTGTAGGAAGTGCAGAAAACGGCCCAGCTGAAATTCCTCCGTTGGGGCCTTCCTGGCCTCACACCACGCAACATATTTTCGCCATATGCGGTGATAATGGTTTGCGGTCACTTCTTTCCTAGCTTTAATCAGCGTAGGGATGACTTCTTCCGGAATGCCCTTTTCCTTCAGGATCCGGCGTTCAACCGCCATGCCGTCAAACGCAGCCGCGGTAAGTCTTGGAACAGACAGGGCCCCTGCTGCAGCAGGTCCTGTCTGAGCGGCAGAGGCCATGGGTCCTCTGAGATCAGTTCTTGAAGTTCCGGGTACCAAACTCTTCTTGGCCAATCCGGAACAATGAGTATAGTTCTTACTCCTCTTTTTCTTACTATCCTCAGTACCTTGGGTATGAGAGGAAGAGGAGGGAACACATAAACCGACTGGTACACCCATGGTGTCACCAGAGCGTCCACAGCTATCGCCTGAGGGTCCCTTGACCTGGCGCAATATCTTTTTAGCTTTTTGTTGAGGCGGGACGCCATCATGTCCACCTGTGGCCTTTCCCAATGGTGTACAATCCTTTGGAAGACTTCTGGATGAAATCTCCACTCTCCTGGGTGGAAGTCGTGCCAGCTGAGAAAGTCTGCTTCCCAGTTGTCCACTCCGGAAATGAACACTGCTGACAGTGCTAACACATGATTTTCCGCCCATCGGAAAATCCTTGTGGCTTCTGCCATCGCCATCCTGCTTCTTGTGCCGCCCTGTTGGTATACATGGGCGACCGCCGTGATGTTGTCTGACTGGATCAGCACCGGCTGGTGTTGAAGCAGGGGTCTAGCCTAACTTAGGGCATTGTAAATGGCCCTTAGTTCCAGAATATTTATGTGTAGGGAAGTCTCCTGACTCGACCATAGTCCTTGGAAGCTTCTTCCCTGTGTGACTGCCCCCCAGCCTCGAAGGCTGGCATCCGTGGTCACCAGGACCCAGTCCTGTATGCCGAATCTGCGGCCCTCTAGAAGATGAGCACTCTGCAGCCACCACAACAGCGACACCCTGGCCCTTGGAGACAGGGTTATCAGCCGATGCATCTGAAGATGCGACCCGGACCACTTGTCCAACAGATCCCACTGGAAGATCCTTGCATGGAACCTGCCGAATGGAATTTCTTCGTAAGAAGCTACCATCTTTCCCAGGACTCGCGTGCATTGATGCACTGACACCTGTATTTGTTTTAGGAGGTCTCTGACTAGAGATGACAACTCCTTGGCCTTCTCCTCCGGGACAAACACTTTTTCCTGTTCTGTGTCCAGAACCATACCCAGGAACAGTAGACGCGTCGTAGGAACCAGCTGCGACTTTGGAATATTCAGAATCCAGCCGTGCTGTTGTAGCACTTCCCGAGATAGTGCTACTCCGACCAACAACTGCTCCCTGGACCTTGCCTTTATAAGGAGATCGTCCAAGTAGGGATAATTATAACTCCCCCTTTTTTTTTTTTTGAAGGAGTATCATCATTTCGGCCATTACCTTGGTTAATACCCTCGGTGCCGGGGACAGACCAACGGCAACGTCTGGAATTGGTAATGACAGTCCTGTACCACAATTCTGAGGTACTCCTGGTGAGGAGGGTAAATGGGGACATGCAGGTAAGCATCTTTGATGTCCAGTGATACCATGTAATCCCCTTCGTCCAGGCTTGCAATAACCGCCCTGAGCGATTCCATTTTAAATTTGAACCTTCGTATATAAGTGTTCAAGGATTTCAATTTTAGAATGGGTCTCACCGAACCGTCTGGTTACGGTACCACAAACATTGTGGAATAGTAACCCTGGCCTTGTTGAAGGAGGGGTACCTTGATTATCACCAGCTGAAAGTACAGCTTGTGAATTGCCGCCAGTACTACCTCCCCTTTCTCCGAGGGCAGCAGGCAAGGCTGATTTGAGGTAACGGCGAGGGGGAGTCGCCTCGAACTCCAGCTTGTATCCCTGTGATACTACTTGCAGAACCCAGGGATCCACCTGTGAGCGAGCCCACTGGTCGCTGAAGTTCCCGAAACGCGCCCCCACCGCACCTGGCTCCACCTGGGAAGCCCCAGCGTCATGCGGTGGACTCAGAGGAAGCGGGGGAAGATTTTTGATCCTGGGAACTGGCTGTCTGGTGCAGCTTTTTTCCCTCTTCCCTTGACTCTGTGCAGAAAGGAAGCGCCTTTGACCCGCTTGCTTTTCTGAAGCTGAAAGGACTGTACCTGATAATACAGTGCTTTCTTAGGCTGTGAGGAAACCTGAGGTAAAAAATTTTCTTCCCAGCTGTTGCTGTGGATACGAGGTCCCAGAGACCATCCCCAACAATTCCTCACCCTTATAAGGCAGATGTGCCTTTTAAAGTCAGCATCACCTGTCCACTGCCGGGTCCCTAATACCCTCCTGGCAGAATGGACATTGCATTAATTCTGGATGCCAGCCGGCAAATATCCCTCTTTGCATCCCTCATATATAAGACTACGTCTTTAATATGCTCTATGGTTAGCAAAATAGTATCCCTGTCCTGACAGGGTAACAGACCACGCTGCAGCAGCACTATCCATGCTGAGGCAATTGCAGGTCTCAGTATAGTACCTGAGTGTGTATATACAGACTTCAGGATAGCCCCCTGCTTTTTATCAGCAGGCTCCTTCAAAGTGGCCGTATCCTAAGACGGCAGTGCCACCTTTTTTGACAAACGTGTGAGCACCTTATCCACCCTAGGGGATATCTCCCAACGTGACCTATCCTCTGGCGGGAAAGGGTACGCCATCAGTAACTTTTTAGAAATTACCAGTTTCTTATCGGGGGAACCCACGCCTCTTCACACACTTCATTCACTCATCTGATGGGGGAACAAAACACAGGCTGCTTTTTCTCCCCAAACATAAAACCCCTTTTTTGTGGTACTTGGGTTAATGTCAGAAATGTGTAACACATTTTTCATTGCCGAGATCATGCAACGGATGTTCCTAGTGGATTGTGTATATGTCTCAACCTCGTCGACACTGGAGTCAGACTCCGTGTCGACATCTGTGTCTGCCATCTGAGGTAGCGGGCGTTTTTTGAGCCCCTGATGGCCTTTGAGACGCCTGGGCAGGCGCGGGCTGAGAAGCCGGCTGTCCCACAGCTGTTACGTCATCCAGCCTTTTATGTAAGGAGTTGACACTGTCGGTTAATATCTTCCACCTATCCATCCACTCTGGTGTCGGCCCCACAGGGGGCGACATCCCATTTATCGGCATCTGCTCCGCCTTCCACGTAACCTTCCTCATCAAACATGTCGACACAGCCGTACCGACACACCGCACACACACAGGGAATGCTCTGATTGAGGACAGGACCCCACAAAGTCCTTTGGGGAGACAGAGAGAGAGTATGCCAGCACACACCAAAGCGCTATATAATACAGGGATTCACACTACCCACAGTGATTTTTCCCTTATAGCTGCTATAATACACAATTTTGCGCCTAAATTTAGTGCCCCCCCTCTCTTTTTAACCCTTTGAGCCTGAAAACTACAGGGGAGAGCCTGGGAAGCTGTCATCCAGCTGCACTGTGAAGAGAAAATGGCGCCAGTGTGCTGAGGGAGATAGCCCCGCCCCTTTTTCGGCTGACTTTCTCCCGCTTTTTTATGGATCTCTGGCAGGGGTATTTTTCACATATATAGCCTCTAGGACTATATATTGTGATTTTTTTGCCAGCCAAGGTGTTAATATTGCTGCTCAGGGCGCCCCCCCCCCCCCCAGCGCCCTGCACCCATCAGTGACCGGAGTGTGAGGTGTGCATGAGGAGCAATGGCGCACAGCTGCAGTGCTGTGCGCTACCTTGTTGAAGACCGAAGTCTTCTGCCGCCGATTTTCAGGACCATCTTCTTGCTTCTGGCTCTGTAAGGGGGACGGCGGCGCGGCTCCGGGACCGGACGATCGAGGTCGGGTCCTGTGTTCGATCCCTCTGGAGCAAATGGTGTCCAGTAGCCTAAGAAGCCCAAGCTAGCTGCAAGCAGGTAGGTTCGCTTCTTCTCCCCTTAGTCCCTCGTAGCAGTGAGTCTGTTGCCAGCAGATCTCACTGAAAATAAAAAACCTAAAAGTATACTTTCTTTTCTAGGAGCTCAGGAGAGCCCCTAGTGTGCATCCAGCTCAGCCGGGCACAAGATTCTAACTGAGGTCTGGAGGAGGGTCATAGTGGGAGGAGCCAGTGCACACCAGGTAGTCCTAAAGCTTTCTTTAGTTGTGCCCAGTCTCCTGCGGAGCCGCTATTCCCCATGGTCCTTACGGAGTCCCAGCATCCACTTAGGACGTCAGAGAAAGATGTATTATGGTCATGTCCAGAGGTCAGGTCATGTTGGGGTGTAGTGTCCTATGTCTGTATAGGGTGTAATAGATGTATTATGGTCTTGTCCAGTGGTCAGGTCATGTTGGTGTGTAGTGTCCTATGTCTGTATAGGGTGTAGTAGATGTATTATGGTCATGTCCAGTGGTCAAGCATGTTGATGGTGTAGTGTCCTACGTCTGTATAGGGTGTAATAGATGTATTATGATCATGACCAGTGGTCAGGTCATGTTGGGGGTGTAGTGTCCTATGTCTGTATAGGGTGTAATAGATGTATTATGGTCATGCCCAGTGGTCAGGTCATGTTGATGGTGTAATGTCCTACGTCTGTATAGGGTGTAATAATAAGAATTTACTCACCGGTAATTCTATTTCTCGTAGTCCGTAGTGGATGCTGGGGACTCCGTAAGGACCATGGGAATAGCGGGCTCCGCAGGAGACTGGGCACTCTAAAGAAAGATTTAGTACTATCTGGTGTGCACTGGCTCCTCCCTCTATGCCCCTCCTCCAGACCTCAGTTAAGGAAACTGTGCCCGAAAGAGCTGACATTACAAGGAAAGGATTTTGGAATCCAGGGTAAGACTCATACTAGCCACACCAATCACACTGTACAACTTGTGATAAACTTACCCAGTTAACAGTATGAACAACAACTGAGCATCACTCAACCGATGCTACATAACCATAACCCTTTGTTAAGCAATAACTATATACACGTATTGCTGAAAGTCCGCACTTGGGACGGGCGCCCAGCATCCACTACGGACTACGAGAAATAGAATTACCGGTGAGTAAATTCTTATTTTCTCTAACGTCCTAGTGGATGCTGGGGACTCCGTAAGGACCATGGGGATTATACCAAAGCTCCCAAACGTCCTGGCAACATAGATCTTCAAAGCCCTGACTACATCAAGCAACATGGAATCCTCCAAATCACGAGTAGCCGCAGGCACCACAATGGGTTGGTTCAAATGAAAAGATGACACCACCTTTGGCAGAAACTGCGGACGAGTCCTCAATTCTGCCCTGTCCATATGGAAGATCAGATATGGGCTTTTACATGACAAAGCCGCCAATTCCGACACACGCCTAGCCGAAGCTAAGGCCAACAGCATGACCACTTTCCACGTGAGATACTTTAGTTCCACGGTCCTAAGTGGCTCAAACCAGTGGGATTTCAGGAAATCCAACACAACGTTAAGATCCCAGGGTGCCACTGGTGGCACAAAAGGGGGCTGAATATGCAGCACTCCCTTAACAAACGTCTGAACCTCAGGCAGTGAAGCCAGTTCTTTTTGAAAGAAAATGGAGAGAGCCGAAATCTGGACCTTTATGGACCCCAATTTTAGGCCCATAGTCACCCCTGACTGTAGGAAGTGCAGGAAACGACCCAGCTGGAATTCCTCTGTAGGGGCCTTCCTGGCCTCACACCAAGCAACATATTTTCGCCATATACGGTGATAATGCTTTGCTGTCACGTCTTTCCTAGCCTTTATCAGCGTAGGAATAACTTCATCCGGAATGCCTTTTTCCGCTAGGATCCGGCGTTCAACCGCCATGCCGTCAAACACAGCCGCGGTAAGTCTTGGAACAGACAGGGCCCTTGTTGCAGCAGGTCCTGTCTGAGAGGCAAAGGCCATGGGTCCTCTGTGCGCATTTCTTGCAGTTCCGGGTACCAAGTCCTTCTTGGCCAATCCGGAACAATGAGTATTGTTCTTATTCCTCTCGTTCTTACTATTCTCAGTACCTTGGGTATGAGAGGAAGAGGAGGAAACACATATACCGACTGGTACACCCACGGTGTCACTAGGGCGTCCACAGCTATCGCCTGAGGGTCCCTTGACCTGGCGCAATATTTAGCTTTTTGTTGAGGCGGGACGCCATCATGTCCACCTGTGGCAGTTCCCATCGGTTTGCAATCAGTTGGAAGACTTCTTGATGAAGTCCCCACTCTCCCGGGTGGAGGTCGTGTATGCTGAGGAAGTCTGCTTCCCAGTTGTCCACTCCCGGAATGAACACTGCTGACAGTGCTTGCACGTGATTCTCCGCCCATCGAAGAATCTTTGTGGCTTCCGCCATTGCCATCCTGCTTCTTGTGCCGCCCTGGCGGTTTACATGGGCGACCGCCGTGATGTTGTCTGACTGAATCAGCACTGGCCGGTTTCGAAGCAGGGGCTCTGCTTGACTCAGGGCGTTGTAAATGGCCATTAGTTCCAGTATATTTATGTGTAGAGAAGTCTCCAGACTTGACCACAGCCCTTGGAAGTTCCTTCCCTGAGTGACTGCCCCCCACCCTCGGAGGCTTGCATCCGTGGTCACCAGGACCCAGTCCTGTATGCCGAACCTGCGGCCCTCGAGAAGGTGAGCACTCTGCAGCCACCACAGAAGAGACACCCTGGCCCTTGGGGACAGGGTGATCAGCCGATGCATCTGAAGATGCGATCCGGACCACTTGTCCAACAGATCCCACTGAAAGATCCTCGCATGGAACCTGCCGAAGGGAATGGCTTCGTATGAAGCCACCATCTTTCCCAGGACTCGCGTGCAGTGATGCACCGATACCTGTTTTGGTTTCAGGAGGTCCCTGACCAGAGATGCTAATTCCTGGGCCTTCTCCACCGGGAGAAACACCTTCTTCTGTTCTGTGTCCAGAATCATACCCAGGAAAAGCAGACACGTCGTAGGAATCAGCTGCGACTTTGGAACATTCAGAATCCAGCCGTGCTGTTGCAACACTTCCTGAGAGAGTGCTACGCTGATCAACAACTGCTCCCTGGACCTCGCCTTTATGAGTAGATCGTCCAAGTACGGGATAATTATAACTCCCTTCTGCCGAAGGAGTATCATCATTTCGGTCATTACCTTGGTAAATATTCTCGGTGCCGTGGACAGGCCAAACGGCAACGTCTGGAATTGGTAATGACAGTCCTGTACCACAAATCTGAGGTACTCCTGGTGAGGTGGATAAATGGGGACATGCAAGTAAGCATCTTTGATGTCCAGCGACACCATAAAATCCCCCTCTTCCAGGCTTGCAATAACCGCTCTGAGCGATTCCATTTTGAACTTGAATTTCTTTATATAAGTGTTCAAGGATTTTAAATTCAGAATGGGTCTCACCGAACCGTCCGGTTTCGGTACCACAAACATTGTGGAATAGTAACCCCTTCCCTGTTGAAGGAGGGGGACCCTGACAATCACTTGCTGGAGGTACAGCTTGCAAATTGCCGCCAGCACTACCTCCCTTTCCATGGGGGAAGCTGGCAAGGCTGATTTGAGATAACGGCGGGGGGGGGGGGGGGGGGGGTCGCTTCGAATTCCAGCTTGTATCCCTGAGAAACAATTTGTATAGCCCAGAGATCCACCTGTGAGCGAACCCACTGGCTGCTGAAGTTTCGGAGACGCGCCCCCACCGCACCTGGCTCCGCCTGTGGAGCCCCAACGTCATGCGGTGGACTTAGTGGAAGCAGGGGAGGACTTTTGTTCCTGGGAACTGGCTGCATGGTGCAGCTTCTTACCTCTACCCTTGCCTCTGGCAAGAAAGGATGCGCCCTTGACTCTCTTGCCTTTCTGGGAACGAAAGGACTGCATTTGATAATACGGTGCTTTCTTAGGCTGTGAGGAAACCTGAGGCAAGAAAGTCGACTTTCCAGCTGTCGCTGTAGACAGAGGTCCGACAGACCGTCCCCGAACAATTCCTCACCCTTATAAGGCAAAACCTCCATGTGTTTTTTAGAATCAGCATCTCCTGTCCATTGCCGAGTCCATAAGACCTTCCTGGCAGAAATGGACATAGCATTAATTCTAGAGCCCAGCAGGCAAATGTCCCTCTGAGCATCCCGCATATATAAGACGACGTCTTTGATATGGCCCAGGGTTAGCAAAACAGTATCTCTGTCGAGGGAATCTATGTCGTCTAACAGAGTATCTGTCCACGCTGCTACAGCACTACACATCCAGGCTGAAGCAATAGCAGGTCTCAGTAGAGTACCAGAGTGTGTATACACTGACTTCAGGATAGCTTCCTGCTTTCTATCCGCAGGCTCCTTTAGGGCGGCCGTATCCTGAGACGGCAGGGCCACCTTTTTAGATAAGCGTATCAGCGCCTTGTCCACCCTAGGGGATGTTTCCCAACGTAACCTGTCCGTTGGCGGGAAAGGGTACGCCATCAGTAACCTCTTAGAAATCACTTATTTCTTATCAGGGGAACTCCACGCTTCTTCACACAACTCATTTAATTCATCAGATGGGGGAAAAGTCACTGGCTGCTTTTTCTCCCCAAACATATAAACCCTCTTGGTATTAACAGGGTTAATCTCAGAAATGTGTAATACATCTTTCATTGCAACAATCATGTATCGGATGGCTTTGGTCATTTTAGACTGTAAATGTGCCTCATCATCGTCGACGCTGGAGTCGGACTCAGTGTCGACATCTGTGTCAACCATCTGAGATATAGGGCGTTTATGAGCCCCTGACGGTTTCTGAGTCGCCTGGGCAGGCGCGGGCTGAGACCCCTGCTGTCCCAAGGCTGCAGCGTCATCAAACCTTTTATGTAAGGAGCTTACATTGTCGTTTAAGACCTTCCACATATCCATCCAATCAGGTGTCGGCCCCGACGGGGACGACCCCACACTTATCTGCCCTTGCTCCGCCTCCACGTAACCCTCCTCATCAAACATGTCGACACAGCCGTACCGACACACCGCACACACACAGGGAGTGCTCAGACTGAGGACAGGACCCCACAAAGTCCTTTGGGGAGACAGAGAGAGAGTATGCCAGCACACACCACAGCGCTATATAACACAGGGATTTTCACTGACAATAAGTGATTTACCCAATAGCTGCTTTATAAGTCTTATTTGCGCCTAAATTTATGTGGCCCCCCTCTCTTTTTAACCCGTCTTGTACCTGGATACTGCAGGGGAGAGCCTGGGGAGCTGCTTCCAGCGGAGCTGTGAAGAAAAAATGGCGCTGGTGTGCTGAGGAAGAAGGCCCCGCCCCCTCAGTGGCGGGCTTCTGTCCCGCTTTCTGTGTAAAAAAATGGCGGGGGTTTTTACATATATACAGTGCCAGACTGTATATATGTATTTTTATGCCAAAAGGTACCACAATTGCAGCCCAGGGCGCCCCCCCCAGCGCCCTGCACCCTACAGTGACCGGAGTGTGTAAGTGTGCTGGGAGCAATGGCGCACAGCTGCGGTGCTGTGCGCTACCTTAATGAAGACAGGAGTCTTCAGCCGCCGATTTCGTCGTCTTCAAGCTTCTGTTCTTCTGGCTCTGCGAGGGGGACGGCGGCGCGGCTCCGGGAACGGACGATCGAGGACAGGTGCCTGTGTTCGAACCCTCTGGAGCTAATGGTGTCTAGTAGCCTAAGAAGCACAAGCTAGCTGCAAGCAGGTAGGTTTGCTTCTCTCCCCTTAGTCCCACGTAGCAGTGAGTCTGTTGCCAGCAGAAGCTCACTGAAAATAAAAAACCTAACAAATACTTTCTTTACTAGCAAGCTCAGGAGAGCCCACTAGGAGCACCCAGCTCTGGCCGGGCACAGATTCTAACTGAGGTCTGGAGGAGGGGCATAGAGGGAGGAGCCAGTGCACACCAGATAGTACCTAATCTTTTCTTTAGAGTGCCCAGTCTCCTGCGGAGCCCGTCTATTCCCATGGTCCTTACAGAGTTCCCAGCATCCACTAGGACGTCAGAGAAAGATGTATTATGGTCTTGTCCAGTGGTCAGGTCGTGTTGGTGTGTAGTGTCCTATGTCTGTATAGGGTGTAGTAGATGTATTATGGTCATGTCCAGTGGTCAAGTCATGTTGATGGTGTAGTGTCCTACGTCTGTATAGGGTGTAATAGATGTATTATGGTCATGTCCAGTGGTCAGGTCATGTTGGGGTGTAGTGTCCTATGTCTGTATAGGGTGTAACAGATGTGTTATGGTCATGTCCAGTGGTCAGGTCATGTTGATGGTGTAGTGTCCTACGTCTGTATAGAGTGCAATAGATGTATTATGGTCATGTCCAGTGGTCAGGTCATGTTGGGGTGTAGTGTCCTACAGTATGTCTGTATAGGGTGTAACAGATGTATTATGGTCATGTCCAGTGGTCAGGTCATGTTGATGGTGTAGTGTCCTTCGTCTGTATAGGGTGTAATAGATGTATTATGGTCATGTCCAGAGGTCAGGTCATGTTGGGGTGTAGTGTCCTATGTCTTTATAGGGTGTAACAGATGTGTTATGGTCATGTCCAGAGGTCAGGTCATGTTGGGGTGTAGTGTCCTATGTCTGTATAGGGTGTAATAGATGTATTATGGTCATGTCCAGTGGTCAGGTCATGTTGGTGTGTAGTGTCCTATGTCTGTATAGGGTGTAATAGATGTATTATGGTCATGTCCAGTGGTCAAGTCATGTTGATGGTGTAGTGTCCTACGTCTGTATAGGGTGTAATAGATGTATTATGGCCATGTCCAGAGGACAGGTCATGCTGGGGTGTAGTGTCCTATGTCTGTATAGGGTGTAATAGATGTATTATGGTCATGGCCAGTGGTCAGATCATGTTGGGGGTGTAGTGTCCTATGTCTGTATAGGGTGTAATAGATGTATTATGGTCATGTCCAGTGGTCAGGTCATGTTGGGGTGTAGTGTCCTATGTCTGTATAGGGTGTAACAGATGTGTTATGGTCATGTCCAGTGGTCAGGTCATGTTGATGGTGTAGTGTCCTACGTCTGTATAGAGTGCAATAGATGTATTATGGTCATGTCCAGTGGTCAGGTCATGTTGGGGTGTAGTGTCCTACAGTATGTCTGTATAGGGTGTAACAGATGTATTATGGTCATGTCCAGTGGTCAGGTCATGTTGATGGTGTAGTGTCCTACGTCTGTATAAGGTGTAATAGATGTATTATGGTCATGTCCAGAGGTCAGGTCATGTTGGGGTGTAGTGTCCTATGTCTTTATAGGGTGTAACAGATGTGTTATGGTCATGTCCAGAGGTCAGGTCATGTTGGGGTGTAGTGTCCTATGTCTGTATAGGGTGTAATAGATGTATTATGGTCATGTCCAGTGGTCAGGTCATGTTGGTGTGTAGTGTCCTATGTCTGTATAGGGTGTAGTAGATGTATTATGGTCATGTCCAGTGGTCAAGTCATGTTGATGGTGTAGTGTCCTACGTCTGTATAGGGTGTAATAGATGTATTATGGCCATGTCCAGAGGACAGGTCATGCTGGGGTGTAGTGTCCTATGTCTGTATAGGGTGTAATAGATGTATTATGGTCATGGCCAGTGGTCAGATCATGTTGGGGGTGTAGTGTCCTATGTCTGTATAGGGTGTAATAGATGTATTATGATCATGACCAGTGGTCAGGTCATGTTGGGGGTGTAGTGTCCTATGTCTGTATAGGGTGTAATAGATGTATTATGGTCATGCCCAGTGGTCAGGTCATGTTGATGGTGTAGTGTCCTACGTCTGTATAGGGTGTAATAGATGTATTATGGTCATGTCCAGAGGTCAGGTCATGTTGGGGTGTAGTGTCCTATGTCTGTATAGGGTGTAATAGATGTATTATGGTCATGTCCAGTGGTCAGGTCATGTTGGTGTGTAGTGTCCTCTGTCTGTATAGAGTGTAATAGATGTGTTATGGTCATGTCCAGTGGTCAAGTCATGTTGGAGGCGTAGTGTCCTATGTCTGTATAGAGTGTAACAGATGTATTATGGTCATGTCCAGTGGTCAGGTCATGTTGGGGTGTAAGTCCTATGTCTGTATAGGGTGTAATAGATGTATTATGGTCATGTCCAGTGGTCAGGACATGTTGGGGTGTAGTGTCCTATGTCTGTATAGAGTGTAATAGATGTATTATGGTCATGTCCAGTGGTCAGGTCATGTTGGGGGTGTAGTGTCCTATGTCTGTATAGAGTGTAATAGATGTATTATGGTCATGTCCACTGGTCAGGTCCTGTTGGGGGTGTAGTGTCCTATGTCTGTATAAAGTGTAATAGATGTATTATGGTCATGTCCAGTGGTCAGGTCATGTTGGGGTATAGTTCCTATGTCTGTATAGGGTGTAACAGATGTATTATGGTCATGGCCAGTGGTCAGGTCATGTGGGGGTGTAAGTCCTATGTCTGTATAGGGTATAATAGATGTATTGTGGTCATGTCCAGTGGTCAGGTCATGTTGGGGTGTAAGTCCTATGTCTGTATAGGGTGTAATAGATGTATTATGGTCATGGCCAGTGGTCAGGTCATGTTGGGGTATAGTGTCCTATGCCTGTATAGAGTGTAATAGAATTATATTATGGTCATGGCCAGTGGCCAGGTCACGTTGGAGGTGCAGTGTCCTATGTCTGTATAGTATGTAATAGAAGTATTATGTTCATGACCAGTGGTCAGGTCATGTTGGAGGCGTAGTGTCCTATGTCTGTATAGAGTGTAATAGATGTATTATGGTCATGTCCAGTGGTCAGGACATGTTGGGGTGTAGTGTCCTATGTCTGTATAGGGTGTAATAGATGTATTATGGTCATGTCCAGTGGTCAGAACATGTTGGGGTGTAGTATCCTATGTCTGTATAGAGTGTAATAGATGTATTATGGTCATGTCCAGTGGTCAGGTCATGTTTGGGGTGTAGTGTCCTATGTCTGTATAGAGTGTAATAGATGTATTATGGTCATGTCCACTGGTCAGGTCATGTTGGGGGTGTAGTGTCCTATGTCTGTATAGAGTGTAATAGATGTATTATGGTCATGTCCAGTGGTCAGGTCATGTTGGGGTATAGTGTCCTATGCCTGTATAGAGTGTAATAGAATTATATTATGGTCATGGCCAGTGGTCAGGTCATGTTTGGGGTGTAGTGTCCTATATCTGTATAGAGTGTAATAGATGTATTATGGTCATGTCCAGTGGTCAGGTCATGTTGGGGTGTAGTGTCCTATGTCTATATAGGGTGTAATAGATGTATTATGGTCATGTCCAGTGGTCAGGTCATGTTGGGGGTGTAGTATCCTATGTCTGTATAGAGTGTAATAGATGTATTATGGTCATGTCCAGTGGTCAGGTCATGTTGGGGTATAGTTCATATGTCTGTATAGGGTGTAATAGATGTATTATGTTCATGGCCAGTGGTCAGGTCATGTTGGGGTATAGTTCATATGTCTGTATAGGGTGTAATAGATGTATTATGTTCATGGCCAGTGGTCAGGTCATGTTAGGGTGTAGTGTCCTATGTCTGTATAGGTTGTAATAGATGTATTATGGTCATGTCCAGTGGTCAGGTCATGTTGGGGGTGTAGTATCCTATGTCTGTATAGAGTGTAATAGATGTATTATGGTCATGTCCGGTGGTCAGGCCATGCTGTGGTGTAGTGTCCTGTCTGTATAGAGTGTAATAGATGTATTATGGTCATGTCTAGTGGTCAGGTCATGTTGGGGGTGCAGTGTCCTATGTCTGTATAGAGTGTAATAGATGTATTATGGTCATGTCTAGTGGTCAGGTCATGTTGGGGGTGCAGTGCCCTATGTGTGTATAGAGTGTAATAGATGTATTATGGTCATCTCTAGTGGTCAGGTCATGTTGGGAGTGCAGTGCCCTATGTCTGTATAGGGTGTAGTAGATGTATTATGGTCATGTCTAGTGGTCAGGTTATGTTGGGGGTGCAGTGCCCTATGTGTGTATAGAGTGTAACAGATGTATTATGGTCATGTCCAGTGTTCAGGTTATGTTGGGGGTGTAGTGTCCTATGTCTGTATAGGGTGTAATAGATGTATTATGGTCATGTCCAGTGGTCAGGCCATGTTGGGGGTGTAGTGTCCTATGTCTGTATAGGGTGTAATAGATGTATTATGGTCATGCCCAGTGGTCAGGTCATGTTGGGGTGTAGTGTCCTATGTCTGTATAGAGTAATAGATGTATTATGGTCATGGCCAGTGGTCAGGTCATGTTAGGGTGTAGTGTCCTATGTCTGTATAGAGTGTAATGGAATTGTATTATGATGATGTCCAGTGGTCAGGTTATGCTTGGTAAGGTGTAGTGTCCTCACACAATGCAAACACCTTCATTGGTGAACATTTACCATATGCGGTCTGTAGGCGGAGGGGGGACATTCACAGCCAAAGTCCCCCCAAGCTCCTGAAACTCAACAGTCAGCAGCAGGGGGGTGTTGGACACCTCCTCTATTTTCCTCTTAATATATTCATTCTCTGTTGCTTTTTGGAAATATCGAGACTTGGCGATTTTATCTACGAAGCGGAGGATCCTGCGGCTCGTGCTGTTTCCACCTGTAAAGCTGCAGAATAACAATCAGCTGTAGAACATCTTTACATCACTCGCATCAGTCAGAACAATATCCAGCACTGACGTCTAGTTTTAAATCCTGTCTGTAACATTCATAGACAAAACCACCCCAAATAAACACACCAGTCCCACAACTCATGTTAGGCACTAGTGTGCTCCCTGCAGAGCTGGAACTGTCAATCATAATGATTGGCGCTCCCTCTGACAATCAGAGGCCCTAGCATGCACTGTATATTATATATAAGAGTAGAGCAAATTAAAATTACAGTAATATTGGAATACAAATTAAGTATTTTTTTTTTTTAGTCTGAGTTCAAGGTAACTTTGTGTTCCGCCAAGAATATCTAGACTGTCCCCAGCAATATTTACTGTAGTGGATATAATATACTGTAGTAGTAATGTAATATACTGTGATTATGTCTTGAAATATACCTATGGGGTATGACGGGATGTAATAAAGTCTGATTTTGGCGGCTGTACGGGATGCTGGCCCAACTTGGACGTTTTTTAAAGGGGCAATTATGTACAAGGCTAAACTATACCGTGTACGTAATTGCCCCTTTAAAAAAAAAGTCACAGTTCGTCGGGAACCCCACAAGGCTGCCAAACTCGTACTTCATTTCATCCCGCCCATGGGGTCATTTATCTCCTGGTACCATATGAAGATATTGTACATAATAAAGTAATAAAAATGTGTTCTTCATATATTGAAAATAAATACATCCAAAATCACAATTTGTGCCAAAATTAGCTGTAGATATTTACAAATATATGATGTTCAATTGTCTTAATGACACTTGTGTATAGGAATTATTGGCTATGGGAGGATATCTGGGAAACTGGGATGCCATAATTATCGGTGAAGAACATCACAACCGCACATCACCAGTAAATGAATACCCCCCTTATAATGATTCAAGGATGGTATATAATGAATTTTAACAATGGGGTTGGGGTATGCAGCACCTCTCAGCATTATTCAGGTTGGCTCTGTCCCCCAAGATTCCTGTTGTCTCTGCCACTGGGATCTCTTCATCTTCCGATGAGCCGGCACTGGAGGATTCCTCGTCACTATCGGTGAAAATCCTGGCTCTTGGCATCATTGCACTGCAATACATCAACATGATAACAATAATGAAACCAAAATTATTTTCACAAGAGATCCTCAACATCATCATTTCTCCAGTGGGTCCAGTGTCAATGTTGGCGCCTGAAGGTTGGGAGAAGGAGCTCTCTTAGTTGAGATCCACCCATTGTTAACCTTAGTATGGAGGCTACATGGTTTGTTACAACCTCAGTCTAGTACGGATGGATTGACCGGCAAGTGAGACGTGTGGAGCAAAATATTTCTTTAAAAGTGAACTGCCCCCAAATCCAGGAAACGGGTATGGGTTTAAGGGGATAAAATAAAAAACACATTTTCACTTTCTTTCCATACTAGTTCACCACATTCACCGGGATTCTGGCTTGATCTTATGGTCCCACGCTGCTCTAACTCTCCACATTCTGTTGAAAGTCGACTGGCGAAGATGTCTTCCCGTTCACCCGAATGGGAAATTCATTTGTATGGGTCGGTCACAGGGGACAGTCATCAACACCCAGAGTATAAAGGACAGGGCTAGGGGCCCAGCGGTGCATTTTGGCAGGGGCCTTGTGACACTGCCTTTCCCTCTCAGGTGCTGTGCACTACTGCCCAAAAAGAAAGGCGAGGGGGATCTGCTGCACTCAGTAGAGGTACTCCAGCCTCCGTTATAGAGAACATATCTGGGGCATCAGGTGGGAAGTTGGGGCCTCAGATGACCCAACATTGGCAGGTTCCATTCATCTTTGGTGAATGTAGTGCCCGCATCCCCTGCACCCATCGGGATACGGTCGTTAGGTCGACACCACTTAGGTCGAAAGTCTATAGGTCGACCACTAAAGGTCGACATGCATTAGGTCGACAGGGACACTAGGTCGACATGGTCATTAGGTTGACATGTGCTAGGTCGACAGGTCGAAAGGACAACATGAGTTTTTCTAATTTTTTTTTACATTTTCTGGACTTCTTCATACTTTACGATCCACGTGGACTACAATTGGGAGCGGTAATCTATGCCGAGCTCCGTGGTAGCGGAGCAAGGCACCTTGCCCGAAGCCACGAGCCATGTGAGGGGACACGGTGCACTAATTGGGGTTCCCCGTAACTTTATGTCGACCTTTTGACCTGTCGACCTTTTGACCTGTCGACCTAGCACATGTCGACCTAATGTCCATGTCACCTAGTGTCCCTGTCGACCTAATGCACGTCGACCTATAGTGGTCGACCTAATGACTGTCAAACTAAGTTGGGTCGACCCAACGACCCATACCCCACCCATGTCAGTTCTGCCACTATACTGACCTGCTGCCTGATAGACTAAGGGCATGAAATAAGATCAGACCTGAAAATCAAAATGATCATATTGCTGGCAAAATTTGCCGGTCTTGTATGGTAAGATTTAGACATTGCAATCTTCCTCTGTATTTTGTATAAGATTAAGGGCGAGGGGACTCATGTCAAAGCCTGCGCACTGTTACTCTCCTCCTGTACCGCAATGTTTCTGGACATATTGCATAGAGCCTACATGTCCCCACACCTGAGGTTTCTGATAGGAGACTCGCCAAATTCCAATTGTTATACATGTGGAACTCTACTTTTGCCTTGGGCATGTCCCGTGATTTGAGGCTTTTGGCTCCAGGTTCATGCATATTCTATAGGAAATTTGGTCAGTTGTATTCCCTTTACACCTGTATGTTCTCTGTGTGGAATACTCCCCCCCCCCCCCCCCCCCTCCAAGGGGTAATTCAGACATGATCGCTAGGGTGCGTTTTTTGCATCCCTGCGATCAGGTAGTCGCCGCCTACAGGGGGAGGGGGAAATCGCTGTGCAGGTGTGCGATCGCATGTGCAGGACAGCTGCACAAACAGTCTCTGCACAGTCCAGGACTTACTCAGCCGCTGCGATGATCTGGGCCGGAGCCGACATCATGAATCCTCCCACAAAACGCCGGGTCCCTCCTGCGTTTTTCCGGACACTCCCTGAAAATGGTCAGTTGCCACCCAGAAACGCCCTCTTCCTGTGAATCTTCTTGAGATCGCCGGTGCGATTGGATTTTTCGCACCGTCCTGTTGCTTTCCGTCGCTGTGGACCATCGCACCTGCGCATTTCGGTGCATACGCATTTCAGACTTGATCGCCCGCTGTGCGAAAACGCACAGCATCAATCAGGTCTGAATTAGCCCTTCAATTGCCTTTGGGTTTTTCCTGCAGCCGCGGGGTTTTGCTATTCAATTGCAGGACTCAAAATGGGATGCAGTGATTTATATATAAATTACCAACGTAATTTTTCACGAACCTCCAGAGCAAGTCTAATTTTTCCTGAAATGCTTATTTTTTGGAAAAATCACTGGAACTTGCTCTGGCACCCCAGGAGCATCCACCCTGAGGTGGGAAAATAGGATTTTAATTACCTACCGGTAAATCCTTTTCTCGTAGTCCGTAGAGGATGCTGGGGTCCACATTAGTACCATGGGGTATAAACGGGTCCACTAGGAGCCATTGGCACTTTAAGAGTTTGAGAGTGTGGGCTGTCTCCTCCCTGTATGCCCCTACTTCCAGACTTAGTCTAGAAACTGTGCCCGAGGAGACGGACAACTTCGAGAGAAGGATTTTACACAGATAGTGGCGAGATTCACACCAGCTCAGACTAAGCTAACCCGCTTGAAAAATCAGCAATGGCTGAACAAGATTACTTAACCAAGTAACAAAAGAGTACTTAACCAAGAACTAAGCAGTACTGAACTAAGTAACCACTGCAGGATCATGAAGCGCTGGGCGGGTGCCCAGCATCCTCTACGGACTACGAGAAAAGGATTTACCGGTAGGTAATTAAAATCCTATTTTCTCTTACGTCCTAGAGGATGCTGGGGTCCACATTAGTACCATGGGGATGTACCAAAGCTCCCAGAACGGGAGGGAGAGCGCGGAGGCTCCTGCAGAAATGACTGCCCAAACTTCTGGTCCTCAGAGGCCAAAGAATAGAACTTGTAGAACTTTGCAATCGTGTTCAACCCAGACCAAGTAGCCGCTCAGCAAAGCTGTAAAGCCGAGACACCCCGGGCAGCCGCCCAGGAAGAACCCACCTTACGAGTAGAGTCGGCCTTAACAGATGTAGGGCACGGCAATCCTGCCGTAGAATACGCATGCTGGATAGTGAACCTGATCCAGCGAGAGATAGTCTGCTTAGAAGCAGAACACACAAGTTTCTTGGGATCATACAGGACAAACAGACAGTCCGATTTTCCGTGACGAGCAGTCCTCTTCACATAGATTTTTGGAGCCCTTTCAACATCCAGGGACTTTGATGAAATTGAGGAGTCAGTAGCAACTGGCACCACAATAGGTTGGTTGATATGAAATGCTGACACAACCTTCGGAAGGAACTGCTGACCGGAGCTCAGCTCTATCTTCATGAAAGATCAAGTAGGAGCTCTTACAAGACAAAGCCCCCAACTCCGACACACGTCTAGCAGAAGCTAAGGCCAACAAAGTGACAGCCTTCCACGTGAGAAACGTGACCTCAACTTCCGGCAGAGGCTCGAACCAATCCGATTGGAGGAACTGTAACACCATGTTAAGATCCCAGGGCGCCGTAGGCGGCACAAAGGGAGGCTGGATGTGCAGAACCCCTTTCAAGAAAGTCTGAACCTCAGGGAGAACAGCCAATTGTTTCTGGAAGAAAATGGATAGGGACGAAATCTGGACCTTTACGGATCCCAACCTCAGGCCCATATCTACACCTGCTTGCAGGAATAGGAGAAACCATCCCAGTTGAAACTCCACCGTAGGAAACTTCTTGGACTCACACCAAGATACATATTTTTTCCAAATGCGATGGTAATGTTTAGACGTTACTCCTTTCCTAGCCTGTATCAGGGTAGGAATAACCTTGTTCGGAATGCCCTTCCGAGCTAATATCTGGCGTTCAACCTCCATGCCGTCAAACGTAGCAGTGGTAAGTCTTGATAAGCGAACGGTCCCTGCTGCAGCAGGTCCTCCCGAAGAAGGAGAGGCCTCGGCTCTTTCAGCAGTAGATCCAGAAGATCCGCGTACCAAGCCCTTCTTGGCCAGTCTAGAGCAATGAGGATTGCCTGAACTCTTGTTCTCCTTATGAGCTTTAGAATCCTTGGAATTAGTGGAAGTGGAGGAAACACGTACACTGAGTGGAACACCCACGGAGTTACCAGGGCGTCCACTGCCACTGCTTGTGGGTCTCTTGACCTTGAGCTTCCAAAGATTTTTATTGAGGCAGGAGGCCATCATGTCTATTTGAGGAACCCCCCATAGGTTTATCACCTCTGTGAACACGTCTGGATAGAGGTCCCACTCTCCTGGATGGAGATCGTGTCTGCTGAGGAAGTCCGTTTTTTCAGTTGCCCACTCCCGGAATGAAAATTGCCGACAGTGCTAACACGTGCTTTTCCGCCCAGAGGATGATTCTTGTCACCTCTGACATTGCAGCTCTGCTCTTTGTTCCGCCTTGTCGGTTTATGTAGGCCACCGTTGTTACATTAACCGACTGCACTTGAATGGGTCGATCTCGCAGAAGGTGAGTTGCTTGGAGAAGACCGTTGTTATGGCTCTTAGTTCCAGAATTTTTATTGGAAGACAGGATTCCAGACTTGACCACCTTCCTTGGAAGGTTTCCCCTTGAGCGACAGTGCCCCAGCCTTGGAGACTTGCATCCGGGGTTAGAATGATCCAGCCCTGAATCCCGAACCTGCGGCCCTCCAGAAGGTGAGGCATTTGTAGCCACCAGAGGAGTGAAATCCTTGCTTTTGGCGACAGACTTATCCTCTGATGCATGTGTAGACCACTTGTCTAGGAGATCCAGTTGGAAGGACCAAGCATGAAATCTTGCATACTGTAGAGCCTTGTAGGAGGCAACTATCTTACCCAGAAGGCGAAAGCACTGATGAACCGATACCCGGGTAGGCTTCAAGACATCCCGGACCATTGATTGTATCACCAACGCTTTCTCCACCGGTAGAAACACCCTCTGCACTTCCGTGTCGAGGATCATCCCCAGGAAAGACAATCTCCTTGTCGGCTCCAAATGTAACTTTGGAAGGTTCAGGATCCAACCATGGACCCTGAGCAGATGAGTCGTGAGAGCAAAGGACTGCAACAGCTTCTCCCTGGACGACGCCTTTATCAGCAGATCGTCCAGGTATGGAATTATGTTCACTCCCTGCCTGCGGAGAACCATCGTTTCTGACATCACCTTGGTGAACACCCTCGGTGCCGTGGAGAGACCGAATGGTAGTGCCTGAAACTGATAATGACTGTCTAACAGTGCAAATCTGAGATAAGCCTGGTGCAGAGGCCAAATCGGAATGTGGAGATACGCATCCTTGATATCTAGGGATACCAGAAACTCCCCCTCCTCCAGACCTGAGATCACCGCTCTCAGAGACTCCATTTTAATTTGAACTCCCTTAGATAAGGGTTTAGCGATTTCAAGTTCAAAATTGGTCTGACCGAACCATCCGGTTTCGGTACCACAAACAGGTTTGAATAGTAACCCACGCTGTGCATATGAGGTGGAACTGGAACAATGACCTCTGCCTTTTCCAATTTTTGGATAGCTTCCTGTAGGACAGTTCTGTCTGACAGTAAAGTTGGCAAGCCTGATTTGAAGAATCGGTGAGGTGGAATTTCTTGAAACTCCAGTCTGTACCCCTGGGACACAATATCCTGTACCCAGGGATCCAGGCCGGACGACACCCAGACGTGGCTGAAACGCCTGAGTCTCACCCCCACCAGTCCGTCCTCCAGGCTGTGTGGTCCACCGTCATGCTGAGGATTTTGAGGAACCAGAGGCGGGTTTCTGGACCTGAGAGCCTGCGGGTGCAGGCTTTTGGGATTTTGCCCTCCACCTCTAAAGAAGGTGGTAGGCGGCTTGGACGTTTTTACCTTAGTGGTCCGAAAGGACTGTGATGCAGATGAAGAAAAGGGTTTCTTCATAGAAGGTGTAGCTGAGGGAAGAAAAGGTGACTTACCCGCGGTTGCCGTGGAAATCCACGCATCCAACGCTTCCCCAAATAGAGCCTGACGTGTGTAGGGTAGGTTCTCCACACTTCTCCTGGATTCCGCATCTGCAGACCATTGGCGTAGCCAGAGTCCCCTGCGAGCTGAGACAGACATGGAAGATATCCTTGCAGTCAGCGTACCCAGGTCCTTCATGGATTCCACTATGAACCCCGCAGAATTCTGTATGTTACGTAAAAATAATTCAATGTCACTTCTATCCATTGAATCCAAATCCTCTAGTAACGTGCCTGACCACTTTACTATAGCTTTAGAGATCCATGCGCAGGCAATAGAAGGCCTCAGCACTACACCTGAAGCAATCTTACGATCAGCCGGTTCTTTAAACGTGGTAGACCCAGGGACAGGTAAAACCACCTTTTTCGACAGTCTGGAAACAGATGCGTCAACTATGGGTGGATTTTCCCATTTTTTTCTATCTTCCTCAGGGAAGGGGAAAGCTACAGGAATCCTTTTAGGAATCTGGAATTTTTTCTCTGGATTTTCCCAGGATTTTTCAAATATAGCGTTTAATTCTTTAGACGCAGGGAAGGTTAGCGAGGCTTATCTGTGGGGTGGTATTCATGTGACCGCCGGTCAGCTGACCGACAGTCACATGACCTCCTCCACCAGCCCGACGGGTCACTGTCCCGATGGTCGGCATGCCGACCAACAGGGACTATTTCCACTCGTGGGTGTCCACGACACCCATAGAGTGGGAATAGAACCCGTGGCGAACGCAGGTCGCCACCGAGCCCGCAAGGGGCTTGCTGCACTCGCCCCTCCCCGCCGGGATCCCGGCGTCGGTATGCTGCCGGGATCCCGGCGTCGGTAAGCTGACCGGCGGTCAGGAGACCGCCGGTCAGCCGTACTACACCCTATCTGTGAAGTAAGCCTCCTCAACCTGCTCAGGTGTTGTGTCAGTAATATTCAATATATCTCTAATGGCCTCAATCATGAGCTGCACCCCCTTTGCAAGGGATGCTGCCCCCCTCAGCACATCCCCATCACCGTCTGCTGTGTCAGAGTCGGTATCCGTGTCATCTTGCATAATCTGGGCAAGTGCACGTTTCTGTGGGTATATGCTAGCTGATTTTGAAGGAACAGGAACAGAACCTGACCGAACTGCCAGAGACTTAAAACCTGAGTTTCAGTCTCAGTATGAGCTACCCTAGTAGAGATCTGAGAGATCATTTTCTTAGTAGAGGATAACCACTCAGGCTCAGCAATAGGGATCTGAGACAATGCATTACATTCCTGTGTACATGGAATGGATTCCTCATGAGAGGAAATGTCCTCTTCAGCATAAGACACAGAGGGGGTAATTCCAAGTTGATCGCAGCAGGAATTTTTTTTGCAGTTGGGCAAAACCATGAGCACTGCACGGGGGGCAGATACTGTATAACATTTGCAGAGAGAGTTAGATTTGGGTGGGTAATTTTGTTTCTGTGCAGGGTAAATACTGGCTGCTTTATTTTTACACTGCATTTTAGATTGCAGATTGAACTCACCACACCCAAATCTATCTCTCTCTGCACATGTTATATCTGCCCCCCCTGCAGTGCACATAGGCCCTCATTCCGAGTTGTTCGCTCGCTAGCTGCTTTTAGCAGCATTGCACACGCTAGGCCGCCGCCCTCTGGGAGTGTATCTTAGCTTAGCAGAATTGCGAACGAAAGATTAGCAGATTTGTGAATAGAAATTTCTTAGTAGTTTCTGAGTAGCTCCAGACTTACTCAGCCATTGCGATCAGTTCAGTCAGTTTCGTTCTTGGTTTGACGTCACAAACACACCCAGCGTTCGCCCAGACACTCCCCCATTTCTTCAGACACTCCCGCGTTTTTCCCAGAAACGCCAGCGTTTTTTCGCACACTCCCATAAAACGGACAGTTTCCACCCAGAAACACCCACTTCCTGTCAATCACACTCCGATCACCAGAACGATGAAAAATCCTCGTTATGCCGTGAGTAAAATACCTAACTTTTGAGTAAAATAACTAAGCGCATGCGCTCTGCGAACCTTGCGCATGCACAGTAAGCGACTAATCGCAATATAGAGAAAATCGGCAACGAGCGAACAACTCGGAATGACCACCATGGTTTTGCCCAACTGCTAAAAAAATTCCTGCTGCGATCAACTTGGAATTACCCCCAGAGTCCCTAGACATGGCTATGTGAGACAACATCACCCACACACACAGGAAAATATCAGACACAGTTTCCCCCCCAAGAATGCCACAGAGAGACACAGAGATTGCAGCCAACCCACACACAGCGCTTCCCAAGGTAGATATAATACAACTACCTGGCACTTACTGTGTACCTTAATAGGCTACACAGCATTTACACAGCCCCCCCTTCCCTTCTACAACCCCCTGTTACCGCACAGGATAGCTGGAGTTGCTTGGAGGGACAGCTCTCCCTGTCAGCGTCTCTGTATAGGATCTGCAGGCATGAAAATGGCGCTGAACGCTGCTCGGTCCGCTCTGAGGAGAAGCTCCGCCCCCTGAACATGGCGCTGCTTCCCGCTCTCCACTTTTTTATACTGGCCTGAGGAATTGTGCTGGCAGCATTACCGAGGTCCCTGACAGCCTTGGTGCCAGTGTAGGGTATAGGCGCTGGCTCATGGCACCCCTCACAGCACTGCACTATGTACAGCTGAGCCTCCGGAGTGGTTAGTACTGTGCTCCCACCCTGTTGCCGCCATCTTCACACCGGCACCCTGCTTGCCAAGGGGGCCAGTGACTCACTCGCCACCGGAATCTTCTGGCTCTGTTAGGGGGTGGCGGCAGTGCTGCGGGAGTGAGCGGTTGCCTGGGGCGGCTAACGATCATCACCCTCAGGAGCTCAGTGTCCTGTCAGAGATAGTGGCTCAAACCTCGCAGGGTGGACACTACTCCCCCCCTAAGTCCCACGAAGCAGGGAGGCTGTTGCCAGCAGCCTCCCTGTGCCTAAACTAACTCTTAGAAAAAAATAAAACTAAAGAAGCTGTAGGAGATCCCCTAGCTGTGACTGGCTCCTCCGGGCACATTTCCTAAACTGAGTCTGGTAGGAGGAGCATAGAGGGAGGAGCCATCCCACACTCAAAAACTCTTAAAGTGCCAATGGCTCCTAGTGGACCCATCTATACCCCATGGTATTAATGTGGACCCCAGCATCCTCTAGGACGTAAGAGAAATTTCTAATTAGCTTAATTAGTCTGTAATTACTCACCTTCCAAAGCGGGGTCTTCTGCATACAGCGTCGGGAGGCGGCTCTTCTTCAGCAGGGTAAGTATGTGAGGTGTGTGATTGTCTGTGAGTGTGTGTAGGTGTGTATGAGTGCATGTGTAGAGTAGACCCCCCTTGTGTAGGGTATCCCCTCCTCCGGAGCAGGCCGCATGGAGACCTACGTCTCCCAGCAGCCCTTGCGCCTCCCAGCAGCCATTGCGCCTCCCAGCTGCCCCTCCCCAGTGGGAAGATTGAGAGGAACACCATCGGAGTGGTACTTGTTTGTTGAGTTTTCATGCGTTGCAGGGTTTTCAGCACTGAAAACCTGCAACCATTTTTTCAAATTGGATACCGCAGGTAGCGGGAGCGCACATAGCCACAGTAGTCCAAAAATTGACATGAGGTGCGCAAGCTTTTTTTTACCTCGCTAAACCTCTCGCCCAATTGAATTCCCTCATGTATTCTAAGTATTATTGCACTATTGCTTGTAATTATTTTTGTCTTATATACTTGCACTATTGTACGCTATAACGTTTGTGTATGTGACACTTGATGCTTTAATAAAAAAACTTGTTTAAAAAATAAGAATTTACTTACCGATAATTCTATTTCTCATAGTCCGTAGTGGATGCTGGGCGCCCATCCCAAGTGCGGATTGTCTGCAATACTTGTACATAGTTACAAAAATCGGGTTATTATTGTTGGGAGCCATCTTTTCAGAGGCTCCTCTGTTATCATACTGTTAACTGGGTTCAGATCACAAGTTATACGGTGTGATTGGTGTGGCTGGTATGAGTCTTACCCGGGATTCAAAATCCTTCCTTATTGTGTACGCTCGTCCGGGCACAGTATCCTAACTGAGGCTTGGAGGAGGGTCATAGGGGGAGGAGCCAGTGCACACCAGTTAGTCCTAAAGCTTTCTTTAGATGTGCCCAGTCTCCTGCGGAGCCGCTATTCCCCATGGTCCTTACGGAGTCCCCAGCATCCACTACGGACTATGAGAAATAGAATTATCGGTAAGTAAATTCTTATTTTTTAAACAAGTTTTTTTATTAAAGCATCAAGTGTCACATACACAAACGTTATAGCGTACAATAGTGCAAGTATATAAGACAAAAATAATTACAAGCAATAGTGCAATAATACTTAGAATACATGAGGGAATTCAATTGGGCGAGAGGTTTAGCGAGGTAAAAAAAAGCTTGCGCACCTCATGTCAATTTTTGGACTACTGTGGCTATGTGCGCTCCCGCTACCTGCGGTATCCAATTTGAAAAAATGGTTGCAGGTTTTCAGTGCTGAAAACCCTGCAACGCATGAAAACTCAACAAACAAGTACCACTCCGATGGTGTTCCTCTCAATCTTCCCACTGGGGAGGGGCAGCTGGGAGGCGCAATGGCTGCTGGGAGGCGCAAGGGCTGCTGGGAGACGTAGGTCTCCATGCGGCCTGCTCCGGAGGAGGGGATACCCTACACAAGGGGGGTCTACTCTACACATGCACTCATACACACCTACACACACTCACAGACAATCACACACCTCACATACTTACCCTGCTGAAGAAGAGCCGCCTCCCGACGCTGTATGCAGAAGACCCCGCTTTGGAAGGTGAGTAATTACAGACTAATTAAGCTAATTAGAAATTTCTCTTACGTCCTAGAGGATGCTGGGGTCCACATTAATACCATGGGGTATAGATGGGTCCACTAGGAGCCATTGGCACTTTAAGAGTTTTTGAGTGTGGGATGGCTCCTCCCTCTATGCTCCTCCTACCAGACTCAGTTTAGGAAATGTGCCCGGAGGAGCCAGTCACAGCTAGGGGATCTCCTACAGCTTCTTTAGTTTTATTTTTTTCTAAGAGTTAGTTTAGGCACAGGGAGGCTGCTGGCAACAGCCTCCCTGCTTCGTGGGACTTAGGGGGGGAGTAGTGTCCACCCTGCGAGGTTTGAGCCACTATCTCTGACAGGACACTGAGCTCCTGAGGGTGATGATCGTTAGCCGCCCCAGGCAACCGCTCACTCCCGCAGCACTGCCGCCACCCCCTAACAGAGCCAGAAGATTCCGGTGGCGAGTGAGTCACTGGCCCCCTTGGCAAGCAGGGTGCCGGTGTGAAGATGGCGGCAACAGGGTGGGAGCACAGTACTAACCACTCCGGAGGCTCAGCTGTACATAGTGCAGTGCTGTGAGGGGTGCCATGAGCCAGCGCCTATACCCTACACTGGCACCAAGGCTGTCAGGGACCTCGGTAATGCTGCCAGCACAATTCCTCAGGCCAGTATAAAAAAGTGGAGAGCGGGAAGCAGCGCCATGTTCAGGGGGCGGAGCTTCTCCTCAGAGCGGACCGAGCAGCGTTCAGCGCCATTTTCATGCCTGCAGATCCTATACAGAGACGCTGACAGGGAGAGCTGTCCCTCCAAGCAACTCCAGCTATCCTGTGCGGTAACAGGGGGTTGTAGAAGGGAAGGGGGGGCTGTGTAAATGCTTGATTGTCTGTGAGTGTGTGTAGGTGTGTATGAGTGCATGTGTAGAGTAGACCCCCCTTGTGTAGGGTATCCCCTCCTCCGGAGCAGGCCGCATGGAGACCTACGTCTCCCAGCAGCCCTTGCGCCTCCCAGCAGCCATTGCGCCTCCCAGCTGCCCCTCCCCAGTGGGAAGATTGAGAGGAACACCATCGGAGTGGTACTTGTTTGTTGAGTTTTCATGCGTTGCAGGGTTTTCAGCACTGAAAACCTGCAACCATTTTTTCAAATTGGATACCGCAGGTAGCGGGAGCGCACATAGCCACAGTAGTCCAAAAATTGACATGAGGTGCGCAAGCTTTTTTTTACCTCGCTAAACCTCTCGCCCAATTGAATTCCCTCATGTATTCTAAGTATTATTGCACTATTGCTTGTAATTATTTTTGTCTTATATACTTGCACTATTGTACGCTATAACGTTTGTGTATGTGACACTTGATGCTTTAATAAAAAAACTTGTTTAAAAAATAAGAATTTACTTACCGATAATTCTATTTCTCATAGTCCGTAGTGGATGCTGGGGACTCCGTAAGGACCATGGGGAATAGCGGCTCCGCAGGAGACTGGGCACATCTAAAGAAAGCTTTAGGACTAACTGGTGTGCACTGGCTCCTCCCCCTATGACCCTCCTCCAAGCCTCAGTTAGGATACTGTGCCCGGACGAGCGTACACAATAAGGAAGGATTTTGAATCCCGGGTAAGACTCATACCAGCCACACCAATCACACCGTATAACTTGTGATCTGAACCCAGTTAACAGTATGATAACAGAGGAGCCTCTGAAAAGATGGCTCCCAACAATAATAACCCGATTTTTGTAACTATGTACAAGTATTGCAGACAATCCGCACTTGGGATGGGCGCCCAGCATCCACTACGGACTATGAGAAATAGAATTATCGGTAAGTAAATTCTTATTTTCTCTAACGTCCTAAGTGGATGCTGGGGACTCCGTAAGGACCATGGGGATTATACCAAAGCTCCCAAACGGGCGGGAGAGTGCGGATGACTCTGCAGCACCCAATGAGAGAACTCCAGGTCCTCCTCAGCCAGGGTATCAAATTTGTAGAATTTAGCAAACGTGTTTGCCCCTGACCAAGTAGCTGCTCGGCAAAGTTGTAAAGCCGAGACCCCTCGGGCAGCCGCCCAAGATGAGCCCACTTTCCTTGTGGAACGGGCTTTTACAGATTTTAGCTGTGGCAGGCCTGCCACAGAATGTGCAAGCTGAATTGTACTACAAATCCAACGAGCAATAGTCTGCTTAGAAGCAGGAGCACCCAGCTTGTTGGGTGCATACAGGATAAACAGCGAGTCAGATTTCCTGACTCCAGCCGTCCTGGAATATTTTCAGGGCCCTGACAACATCCAGCAACTTGGATTCCTCCAAGTCCCTAGTAGCCGCAGGCACCACAATAGGTTGGTTCAGGTGAAAACGCTGGAACCACCTTAGGGAGAAACTGAGGACGAGTCCTCAATTCCGCCCTGTCCGAATGGAAAATCAGATAAGGGCTTTTATAGGATAAAGCCGCCAATTCTGACACGCGCCTGGCCCAGGCCAGGGCCAACAGCATGACCACTTTCCATGTGAGATATTTTAACTCCACAGATTTAAGTGGTTCAAACCAATGTGACTTTTGGAAACCAAACTACATTGAGATCCCAAATTGCCACTGGAGGCACAAAAGGAGGCTGTATATGCAGTACCCCTTTTACAAACGTCTAAACTTCAGGGACTGAAGCTAGTTCTTTTTTTTTTTTTTTTTTTGAAGAAAATTGACAGGGCCGAAATCTGAACCTTAATGGACCCCAATTTCAGGCCCATAGACACCCCTGTTTGCAGGAAATGTAGGAATCGACCCAGTTGAATTTCCTCCGTCGGGCCTTACTGGCCTCGCACTACGCAACATATTTTCGCCAATTGCGGTGATAATGTTTTTGCGGTTACATCCTTCCTGGCTTTAGATCAGGATATGGATGACTTCATCCGGAATGCCTTTTTTCCTTCAGGATCCGGTGTTCAACCGGCATGCCGTCAAACGCAGCCGCGGTAAGTCTTGGAACAGACAGGGTCCTTGCTGGAGCAGGTCCCTTCTTAGAGGTAGAGGCCACGGATCCTCCGTGAGCATCTCTTGAAGTTCCGGTTACCAAGTCCTTCTTGGCCAATCCGGAGCCACGAATATAGTGCTTTCTCCTCTCCATTTTATCAATCTCAGTACCTTGGGTATGAGAGGCAGAGGAGGGAACACATACACTGACTGGTACACCCACGGTGTTACCAGAGCGTCTACAACTATTGCCTGAGGGTCTCTTGACCTGGCGCAATACCTGTCGAGTTTTTTAATCATGTGGACGACTTCTGGGTGAAGTCCCCACTCTCCCGGGTGGAGGTCGTGCTGAGGAAGTCTGCTTCCCAGTTGTCCACTCCCGGAATGAACACTGCTGACAGTGCTAACACGTGATTTTCCGCCCATCGGAGAATCCTTGTGGCTTCTGCCATCGCCGTCCTGCTTCTTGTGCCGCCCTGTCGATTTACATGGGCGACTGCCGTGATGTTGTCTGACTGGATCAGAACCGGCTGGTTTTGAAGCAGGGGCTTTGCTTGACTTAGGGCATTGTAAATGGCCCTCAGTTCCAGAACATTTATGTGTAGGGAAGTCTCCTGACTTGACCAAAGTCCTTGGAAGTTTCTTCCCCGTGTGACTGCACCCCAGCCCCGAAGGCTGGCAACCGTGGTCACCAGGACCCAGTCCTGTATGCCGAATCTGCGGCCCTCTCTGAGATGAGCACTCTGCAGCCACCACAGCAGAGACACCCTGGTCCTTGGAGACAGGGTTATCAACCGATGCATTTGAAGATGCGATCCGGACCATTGGTCCAACAGGTCCCACTGAAAGGTTCTTGCATGGAACCTGCCGAATGGAATCGCTTCGTAGGAAGCTACCATCTTTCCCAGGACTCGCGTGCAATGATGCACCGACACCTGAGGGTCTCTTGACCTGGCGCAATACCTGTCGAGTTTTTTAATCATGTGGACGACTTCTGGGTGAAGTCCCCACTCTCCCGGGTGGAGGTCGTGCTGAGGAAGTCTGCTTCCCAGTTGTCCACTCCCGGAATGAATACTGTTGACAGTGCTATCACATGATTTTCCGCCCAGCGAAGAATCCCTGCAGCTTCTGCCATTGCCCTCCTGCTTCTTGTGCCACCCTGTCTGTTTACGTGGGTGACTGCCATGATGTTGTCCGACTGGATCAACACCGGCTGACCTTGAAGCAGAGGTCTTGCTAAGCTTAGAGCATTGTAAATGGCCCTTAGCTTCAGGATATTTATGTGAAGTGATGTATCCAGGCTTGACCCTAAGCCCTGGATATTCCTTCCCTGTGTGACTGCTCCCCAGCCTCGCAGGCTGGCATCCGTGGTCACCAGGACCCAGTCCTGAATGCCGAATCTGCGGCCCTCTAGAAGATGAGCACTCTGCAACCACCACAGGATGGATACCCTTGTCCTTGGTGACAGGGTTATCTGTCCTGAGATAGTGCTACACCGACTTCCAACTGTTCCCTGGATCTTACTCTTATCAGGGAATCGTCCAAGTAAGGGATAACTAAAATTTCCTTCCTTCGAAAGGATATCATTTCGGCCATTACCTTGGTAAAGACCCGGGGTGCCGTGGACCATCCCTACGGCAGCGTCTGAACTGATAGTGACAGTTCTGTACCATAACCTGAGGTACCCTTGGTGAGAAGGGTAAATTTTGACATGAAGGTAAGCATCCTTGATGTCCCGAGACATCATGTAGTCCCCTTCTTCCAGGTTCGCAATCACTGCTCTGAGTGACTCAATCTTGAATTTGAACCTCTGTATGTAAGTGTTCAAAGATTTTAGATTTTAGATTTAGATTTAGAATCGGTCTCACCGAGCCGTCTGGCTTCGGTACCACAATAGTGTGGAATAATACCCCGTTCCCTGTTGCAGGAGGGGTACCTTGATTATCACCTGCTGGGAATACAGCTTGTGAATGGCTTCCAAAACTGCCTCCCTGTCAGAGGGAGACGTCGGTAAAGCCGACTTTTGGAAACGGCGAGGGGGAGACGTCTCGAATTCCAATATGTACCCTTGAGATATTACCTGAAGGATCCAGGGGTCTACTTGCGAGTGAGCCCACTGCGCACTGAAATTCATTGAGAACGGGCCCCCACCGTGCCTGAGCTTGTAAGGCCCTAGCGTCATACTGAGGGCTTGGCAGAGGCGGGAAAGGGTTTCTGTTCCCGGGAACTGGATAATCTCTTCAGCCTTTTTCCTCTCCCTCTGCCACGAGCAGAAAAGAGGAACCTTTTGTCCGCTTGCCAACAAAGGACTGTGCCTGATAATACGGCGTCTTATTTTGAGAGGCGACCTGGGGTACAAACGTGGATTTCCCAGTTGTTGCCGTGGCCACCAGGTCTAAAAGACCGACCCCAAATGTCCCTTTTCAAAGGCAATACTTCCAAATGCCGTTTGGAATCCGCATCACCTGACCATTTTACTGGTAGAATTGGACAACGCACTTATACTTGATGCCAGTCGGCAACTATTCCGCTGTGCATCATGCATATATAGAAATGCATCTTTTAAATGCTCTATAGGCAATAATATACTATCCTTATCTAGGATATCAATATTTCCAGTCAGGGAATCCGACCATGCCAACCCAGCACTGCACCTCCAGGCTGAGGCGATTGCTGGTCGCAGTATAACACCAGTATGTGTGTAAATACCTTTTTGGATACCCTCCTGCTTTCTATCAGCAGGATCCTTAAGGGCGGCCATCTCATGAGAGGGTAGAGCCCTTGTTCTTACAAGCGTGTGAGCGCCTTATCCCCCCTAGGGGGTGTTTCCCAACGCACCCTAACCTCTGGCGGGAAAGGATATGCAGCCAATACTTTTTAAGAAATTATCAATTGTTATCGGGGGGAAACCCACGCATCACACACCTCATTTTATTTCTCAGATTCAGGAAAACTACAGGTAGTTTTTCCCTCACCGAACATAATACCCCTTTTTGGTGGTACTCGTATTATCAGAAATGTATAAAAACATTTGCCATTGTCTCAATCATGTAACGTGTGGCCCTACTGGAAATCACGGTTGTCTCTTCACCGTCGACACAGGAGTCAGTATCCGTGTCGGCGTCTGTATCTGCCATCTGAGGTAACGGCCGCTTTAGAGCCCCTGACGGCCTATGAGACGTCTGGACAGGCACAAGCTGAGTAGCCGGCTGTCTCATGTCAACCACTGTTTTTTTATATAGAGCTGACACTGTCACGTAATTTTCAACAGTACATCCACTCAGGTGTCGACCCCCTAGGGGGTGACATCACTGTTACAGACACTCTGCTCCGTCTCCACATCATTTTTCTCCTCATACATGTCGACACAAACGTACTGACACACAGCACACACACAGGGAATGCTCTGATAGAGGACAGGACCCCACTAGCCCTTTGGGGAGACAGAGGGAGAGTATGCCAGCACACACCAGAGCGCTATATATATACAGGGATAACCTTATATAAGTGTTTTTCCCCTTATAGCTGCTGTATGTTTTAATACTGCGCCTAAATAGTGCCCCCCTCTCTTTTTTTAACCCTTTCTGTAGTGCAGGGAAGAGTCAGGGAGCTTCCCTCCAACTGAGCTGTGAGGGAAAATGGCGCCAGTGTGCTGAGGAGATAGGCTCCGCCCCCTTTTCGGCGGCCTTATCTCCCGGTTTTTTGTATATTCTGGCAGGGGTTAAATGCATCCATATAGCCCAGGAGCTATATGTGATGCATTTTTTTGCCATGTAAGGTATTTCTGTCATGTTTTATTGCGTCTCAGGGCGCCCCCCCCCAGCGCCCTGCACCCTCAGTGACCGGAGTGTGAAGTGTGCTAAGAGCAATGGCGCACAGCTGCAGTGCTGTGCGCTACCTTATTTGAAGACAGGAACGTCTTCTGCCGCCGCTTTCTCCGGACCTCTTCGCTCTTCTGGCTCTGTAAGGGGGCCGGCGGCGCGGCTCCGGGACCCATCCAGGCTGAACCTGTGATCGTCCCTCTGGAGCTAATGTCCAGTAGCCAAGAAGCCCAATCCACTCTGCACGCAGGTGAGTTCGCTTCTTCTCCCCTTAGTCCCTCGATGCAGTGAGCCTGTTGCCAGCAGGTCTCACTGAAAATAACAAACCTAAACTAAAACTTTCACTAAGAAGCTCAGGAGAGCCCCTAGTGTGCACCCTTCTCGTCGGGCACAGAAATCTAACTGGGGCTTGGAGGAGGGTCATAGGGGGAGGAGCCAGTGCACACCAGTTAGTCCTAAAGCTTTCTTTAGATGTGCCCAGTCTCCTGCGGAGCCGCTATTCCCCATGGTCCTTACGGAGTCCCCAGCATCCACTTAGGACGTTAGAGAAAAAAAGATTATGAGGAAGATGAATCGAAGCTTCTGAAGAGGACAATCTGATTTTACAGTAGCTTACATTTAATAGCATGTACAGTACTAGATAAATAATTGCTAGTCCACTTGTCCTCTTTGGAAGGTTTGATGCATCTCACCCCATAATTACATGTGTCGGCCGGGCTCATGTGACAGGCTTGTTCCCATTCTGTAAATTATCCCTTTGCGGCTGCATCAGACAGCTCCTTAGCTTTGTGCATTGTTTCCTAACCTGGTACAATCTCTGTACTGTTTCCAGTTTACATCCTCCCCACAGCTGACTTTTCCACCCTCCTTCCACAGTGAACAAATAGAGCACATAATAGACTGGGGATTTGTACTTTAACTCATCTCATTCCAGAAGGCACTACCATACTTGCCTGCTTTTGTAAAAGCATTCGGGGAGCTTATGAAAGCAACATTCTATGGACATGGCTCCGGAGAGTGCACATCTGTCAGACATGTCATAGAATTGTCTTACTTCTATTCATAAATGAGCCCCAACGCAGGGTTATGGTCATTACTGGCCAACTAGAAGTTCCAGTCCAGGGACAGAATACTGAGTGTGGGGCGGTACTGGAATAGAGCCCAGTCAACTTTATTATTGCTATTAAGTTATTTAATTGTTATTTATTCCAGCCCAGGTTATTCTAACAAAAAAGTAAGAAAATCCTGGTGAAATAAGTAATTTTGAAAGGTACACGGTTGGCTTCAGTGATAGCCATTGACCATCGTTGGTTAACAGCCATCAATACTTTGCCACCAATGGTCAATGGTTTTGCCATCAATGGCGGAGATCCAATGATTCTCCCCATCAATGGCTGTGAGGCAGCAATGTTATCTTATTATCTCAGTGCTGGGGTCACGGATATATCTCTGCCCCCAGGAAGCCTGCTAAGCCCCATCCCATTCCCTGACAGGCCCACCAAAAACTGCCCCCCACAGTAGAGATGTCCATCAATGAATGCAAGCCATCTTTCATTCCCGGACGATGGTTTGATGCTATTAATGTTCAGCACTGGTGCCATACATGGTGACCATCAATGTTTAAGCCCAGCAATGGTCATCCCTAGATGGGTTGCCAGGACAGGGCTGCCGCACTGATCCTTTTTCTCAATTTTCTCAAAGTGCTTGTTTCTTTACCAAGTGTAACCCTCCATGTGTTTATATCATGGAAGGTTCTAGTGTGTCTCCTGGTACCGTACAACTGGGGAAACTACAGAGTGATTTGTTACATAGATAAACCATGCTTGACTTTTCTTCTGGAATGTCCAGGAGACTCATGAATTTCAGGGGGGTTGTTTGATTTTCTGAGAGAGTAGGCTACCCTCCCAGAACCCTGTTCTTTTTCTTGTCAAGTGATCGAGGTGGGGACATGTTTGAGTAACTTGCATCACTAGTACCTGTCCAGACTGTGCGAGGATGCAATACGGCACTCACACTTGTCTACCCAGGATCTCCCTTCCAGAGTGGAGGTTCAAAAGGTTGGCAAAAATATTGTAAGCTGACTTACAAACTAACTCAAGTCATACAGCAGAAGAGGCAAGGATCAGAAGAATTCAGGCAAACACTAGACCTGTGTTATGATGTAGGTCTTACAGATGAATTCCTCCCAGATCCCTCTTCTCTTTCTTGTCAAGTAGGTGAAGTGGGGCAATGGTGGTGCTACATGCATCACTGTCTCCACCCACATTGCCAAGGACATAATACAGCACTCGCACTTATCTCCCCAGGATCTCACAGATTGGAGGTTCAAAAAGTGTGAAAGAATATTGTAAGCTGGTTTACAAACTAACTTAAGTCATACTGAAGAATAGATGAGGATCAAAGTAGAGATGAGCGGGTTCGGGTTTTATCCGGTTTTACTCGGATTTACTCGATTCTCAAAACGGCATCAAAATTGGCTATCCAAAACAAGAGACATCCGTGAGCCAATAAGATTTGAGAACCGAGTAAATCAGAGTAAAACTGAGTAAAACCGAAACCGCTCATCTCTAGATCAAAGAGGTTTAGGCAAAGGACAGACCTTTATTTTGAAGTAACTTTTACAGATTAATTCCATATCTGCAACCTCAGCGTACCCGGAATCTGATACCTGCTTCCTCGTGGTCTTGGAGGCCTCTGCA